>NW_006801214.1:2094-16602 GCF_000485575.1 Poecilia formosa | reverse complement strand
CGCAGAGTCGCAGGGTGGAGTTGGGTTTGAATCGGATCCTTTCGTAGAGTCGCAGGGTGGAGTTGGGTTTGAATCGGATCCGTTCGCAGAGTCGCAGGGTGGAGTTGGGTTTGAATCGGATCCTTTGGCAGAGTCGCAGGGTGGAGTTGGATTTGGATCCGAACCATTTCCTAAAACCCAGCTTAAAGACAATGAGGGTGTTGCTGGGTTCGACCGATTTGCTGGATCTTTAGGGAGCTGCAGTGTTGTGGTTGGTGAAATTGCTGAATGTGGGCAGAATTCAGACCATTTTGCTAACAGCTGTCCAACAGCTGCCTCAGGAACTGAAGATCAATTTTCCAACACCTTGGTTCATAGTGACAGACATGGCTTCAACTCTACTCTCACTTACCCAAACTACATGTGTGGAACTGCAGCAGAGGGAAAGAAAGAAGTTACCAAACCCAGATATCACAAAGAGCAAGAAAATTCAGATATGTCCGAAGATGAGGCTGCAAACCGGAGATTGGGAAAGTTGTACCAAGAGCTAGATACAGGAAAGGAAGAGGTACTTTACCTTCCTTCTTCCTCCTCCAGTATGGTAGACTAGTGTACAGTAGTAAATAGGTCAATACAAGTCCACTCCTTTCTTTTACCCTTTCACAGACTGAGGAACTGAATCAAATATTTGTAGAACCAGGATCCCAGCCTGAGCTCCTTCTCATCCTATTTTCTGTCTCTAAAAGTCTTCTGTTGGGTACCGTCATACCCATTTTACATTCAAACCATCTTTTAACCTCAGCTAGCTTCATACCCCAAAAACTGTCATTGAGTATCTCTGAAGTTTAATTTAGGAGACTGTTGATTTAATAGACCTTTATAGGTCACTAAATCAATGGTGAAGTGATGAACAAAGGAGAGGTTTCAGATATTTATCATTTCTGCTTGTTGAACTCTGTGTTCAATGTATATTATATCTAGACTTTCATTACTTCAGTGTTAATTACTCTGTACAGTTTTAAATATTTTTTCCAAATGTTTTTTATCTTACTCCACATTAATAGTAACATGATTTTTTATGATCACACAATGTTTTATCTTCAGGACAACAGACATCAGATAGTGAGCTTTGTACTTGACAGAAGTAACTTTTAAAGAGGATTGTCACCCAACCAGCATGTAGATCAAAATATCCTAGTAGATAAAAGATCAGCTTCTTCCTCCTTTCCTGGTGTTTGTTAGTCTGTCCTCATTTCACTCTTTAGTCTTTACCCCTGATTTATGTTAAGAATTACTGCTTATGATTAACTTATTTTCTGTTTTTGTTTCATGCAACCTTCAGGATGCTGCAGCTCCATCATTTTTTACAGATTTTGATAAGATGGTGAGTTTCTCAACATTAGTGTGTTTATTTGTAAAATAATGTTTATTTTTGTTTCTGAAACAAACAGCTTTTCTTCCTTAAATATAAAAAAGTGTTTGTTATGAGGCTTCAGTTGGTAGAGATTAGCTTGTTTCATCATTTAACCTTTGTAGGTTAAAATTAGAAGAGACTGTTTTAGTGGATGTGTAAGTTTTACTTAAGATAGTAGATTTAATTCTGGAGAAGTCTTTAAATCATGTCAACTTAGAAAAAGTTACTTCTTCGGATCGTTGGGCTGATTTCTGTGGAACCTCAGGTAGCAGAGTGAGTGACTAAACTCACTTTGAGCTCAAAAAGTGTTTCTCTGCTGAAGAATGAGAGTGAATCAACAGAAGAAGTTCCTGCAGCATCACTGATACAAACAGCCAATGAATTCAAAGAGGGAACAGCACCCCCTGCTGGAGAACAGTGTGCGAGTCCATCTCTTCCTGCTGATGAAGACTTTGAACAGCAGCATCCGGAATCAAACGTGGAGGAAGCTCCAGCTCCTCCTGCTGGTAAAGCCAAAGAACATGAGGCTCCTACTGATGATGAAGAGGACGACAAACCTTCAGAGAATCAGCAGGACGAAGAGCCAGCTGTGAGTAGAAATGCTCCAAAACCGATTAATACCATCATCATCATCATCATCATCATCATCATCATCATCAATCTGATCATCATCATCATCATTTTAAAGTCTCCCTAAATGGCCAGGTTAATGTGAAGGTTCCTTCTTGATCAGCAACATCAGCGTTGATATTCTTCACCAGAACATTTAGATCTTCCAACATGGTTCCTTCTCTTGTTAGCCTTTTCATTGTTTTGTGTTTCATTTGTTGTGTTTCTCTCCAAAGGCTAAAGCTGGAAGTCCGGAGAAGCCAGAGCCTGCTGAGGTTTGTTAAATCAATTACTTTTTATATGTCTTGTTAAATTTTCACTAATTAGTCTTTTCAACATTTCCTGTTCAATTTAATTCTGTTTATTTATTCACAACAAATGTCTTCTCGAGGCCTTTTACAAAGCAAAGATTGTTTCAATTCAACCACACTTGCATTACATTTGACCACATTTATCAAACAGTGCAGAATGCTCAATTAATTATTCAAAGTAGATTAAAAAAATTCTCTCTTACTAAACCCAGCAGATTGCATTGAGTTGTTGACTTGCAGTACGACTCCTACTGACCAGCAGGGGGCAACAATCGCTTGCATTGTGATGTCAACATTACAGCAATCCCTCATACTAGGCATGTCATAAACATGAATACGTAGACGCCTCAAGGAGTGAGTCGGCCCGTTGGTGCCAAACGTCACAGCGTCCGCCATATTTAATGGGGCACATCTGCCAGTAAGCTAATACAAGTAAATGGACCGAACTTAATAAAGCACCGTGCTACAAAGTATTTTAAGTTAATGCCTGTCATTGTCACGTTCTCTCTCTCACACACACATACACACTAACATATTTGGGAATCTAAGAAAGCTTTAAAGAACATTTTTAACTTTTTGATGTGATTGTTTTTTAGTTTTCTGAATAAAGAGCACAATGTTGGCATTTGATACAACTGATTCTGAGAAGTTGTTTTTAGATTCCTGGATAGCAAAATATGAGTGAATCAACATTGAAATATGGTGAGGCAGAAATATTGAATTCATATTGAAACCTGACATTGAAACGATATTGAAAGCTGTCAGTGACTCACTTGTTGAATCAACGTTTCAAACATAACTGACGATATCAATGTTGATTCAGCCATCTGAATGTGGATCTAAATGCACATTTGGGTTTACTTTTTATTGAATCAAAGTTAAGGAATCAATATTGATTTATGTCCATTTTTTAATCTGATAGGTCTACATTAAAAGTCTCTTCACTGGTGTTAAAGACTCAGAATTGTTGGCAGATGATGGGAATATGTCATTCAAAATTATGTTACATTAACATATTTCCAAAAATGTGTGTACACAAACTTAAAAAATGACAACATGGCATTAACAATACATTTTATTTAGGAAAATAGGCATAAATCTGTAAACATATTTGACTCATTTTTAACTGTCAGAACAACAGTCTATTTTCCATGAAGAACATGAGGTTCAGCTTTGTATTGGATGTACAAGTACAGGAAACTTGTAGTGTTTTCCTGTATGAACCAGGGGAACAGAATAAGTTGGGGTAACTCAGGTTTGACTCTGGTTGGCATCACTTTGGTTCCTTCATGCCTTCTTCCTGTTCTGGTGCATAATGAAGCTGCTTCTTGACAGTTTTGCTGTATTCCTTGTCAGTCGGCTTTTGGTCAAACTGCTGAGCAGCAGCTGAAAAACTAAAAGATAAGAGGAAGGAAGGAAGACGATAAAAAACATTTGAAAAGTTTTTCAACACATAGTGTGAAAAGGGGGAGGTGGACCACTGACTGCTGGTCGTGACTGTAGATGTTTTTTTCTCAACACATTATGCACAAACAGTAATATTTACAGATAAGTAAGAAAATGTACAGAAAGGAATTACAACCCACTGTTCTCAACATATAAAGCTGAATTTAAAACGTGATAAACCTGATCGATAGTGAAATGCTCTGATCCAGAGCTGAAGGAGGAGAAGGGGTGCGACAAACTATACATTGATCAGATGTTGATCAGATGTTGGCATTTCAATAATTAGGGTTCGACCACAAAACAACAGTCAGTGAATCTTTTCAACATTGGTTAATTGGGTAGAATTGGACGATTGATGGTTGATCCACCGTCAGTCATTGACTTTAACCAAATGTCAACCTTTTTGGCCATTTTTCAGCATTGAATTACCTTCTCTCACTATCTGGGTTGGTGTTGATGAAAACACACACACACACACACACATTCATAAACATGTTTAAGTTTTTTTCTTCATGTCTTTAAAATGCAAAGGCACTTTAAATTATGCAATTGTGTAGTTTCCTTTTATTTTTTAGATATTGTAAATGCAAATTTTTACTTTTCAGGAAAAAAATATTCATTACAGCATAATATGTCATAGACGATGTGTGATAAAGATTTCAATCAAGTTTATTTGTATTGCACATTTCAGCAACAAGGCAGTTGAAAGTGCTTTACATCACTAAAACATATAAAAATAAAGTTGTAGAACATCAGACTAAATTATTTTTATTTTATTATGTAAAATTTCTTAATACCCTAATATTTCAGATTGAAATATTTCACTTAAAAATACACAAAAAGTGAAAGAAAAAAAAATGTATGTTTTTATTTATGTTATACTGGGAACAAGGTGCCCAGGCAGGGTTCAGTCTGCTGGTCAAACTGGGAGCAGTCCAGTGAATTCTTAGTTGTATTGGTGGACACAGGCTAAAGCCAAGGATAAAAGACAAATTCTCCAACAGTTGTAAGAGAATAAAATCATTAACTTCTGACTCGTATTCTCTCGTCCTCCTGGATTCAATGATGCCGTGCATGGAAGCAAAAACCACACAGAGATAACAATCAACACTCCACGCCATACATTTTCAGAGTTTATTCCAACATTTAAAAGTATAAAATCACATCGACAACACAGACACTTCAAACACACTAAAACAGACATTAATTTACCTGAGACAAATAGAATAGGGAAAAATCCCAAAACAGGAAAAAAGACAAAGACAAACGCTAACCCCCTAAGTGCAATCATAAGATTTATTAGACAAACAAACTAATGAAGGTGACATAACTCATAATAAAATTAAAAACCAGCAACCGATTCAACCTTACTCCACAAACACCAAGACAAACTTATGGGGAAGCATTTCACCGACGCACCGTTCCCCACAGACAGCATCAGGGGTAACCCCGGAGCGATCTGAAGTTAATGTTCTGGGTCCTATGCTTGGGCGTGTTTCCCTTCTCTGCTGTATTCAAATTCGGGGAGGGTCCTTAGCTAGTTCATTTAAATCTAATTCACTACGTTCCAGTAAAAACCTGTTTTTGTTTTTTTTAGATCAAAGAAGCGTCATTTTCTTATGAGTGGAGACAGATGTTTTTTATTAACCTACCTGGGAGGAAACTGGTTCAGCGACAAGACCAGATTTTTTTAAACCAGCTGTTGAATCTTATGAAGGTGGTCAAAAGGTTAAAGTCACACAGAGCCACGACCCCCTGTGAATTCCTGCTCAGTCCACAGAGAGACTAGCTGTGTTTAAAGAACTAGAAGCTAAGTTATTTAATTCAACTTAAGTGTAATATGTTTCAATAGAAATATCCTACTTAAGAGATTATGCTGATTGAACCATGAATATAATTTGGAACCAGATTTTCTTACTTAAAACACTATTAATTCTGTCAAATATTTTGAACAAATAATCAAGTGTAATAGAAAATTCACCTCTGATTCCTTCACATTCTGAAGAAATGTATTTTCAGGACTTTGGGTCTCTGACTCATAGCATCTTTATAGTTAAACGAGATTGTGAAGCTGAACTGCGAAACATCACCCTCGATCCTCCACTCTTTAACACACTTCCCTTCTAACGGCAGTTTCTCATTAGAAAACCTACACAGTGTGACAAAAGTTAGCTAAGGAAATTCCAATCAGCGGTTCCTTCAGGCCAATTTAGTTACATAAATATTTCTTTAAGCTTGTAATGTGAAACGGTTGAAACAAGTCCAGCAACATGTGAATTATGGAGCTCCGATCGCTGCATTGCACATGTGTCAAACTCAAGTGGCCCCCCTCAGCATTTTATAGGCCCATGACTGATTTAAAATAGGTTTTGAGCACGAATTGACTACAAACTACATCTCCCATAATGCATTCCGATTGTTACCAGCCAACATTACGGCTTCTCGCCACTAGAGAGCAGCAGAGTCACTTCAAGCTGCTTATTGATTTTTCCAGCGAATAAAACTGAGACATNCATAATAAAATTACAAACCAGCAACCGATTCAACCTTACTCCACAAACACCAAGACAAACTTATGGGGAAGCATTTCACCGACGCACCGTTCCCCGGAGACAGCATCAGGTGTAACCCCGGAGCGATCTGAAGTTAAGGTTCTGGGTCCTATACTTTTGAAGGAGGGCGTGTTTCCCTTCTCTGCTGTATTCAAATCAGGGGAGTTTCCTAAGCTAGTTCATTTAAATCTAATTCACTATGTTCCAGTAAAAACCTGGTTTTGTTTTTTTTAGATCAAAGAAGTGTTATTTTCTTATGAGTGGAGACAGATGTTTTTTTATAAACCTACCTGGGAGGAAACTGGTTCAGCGACAAGACCAGACTGTTTTACACCAGCTGTTAAATCCTATGAAGGTGGTCAAAAGGTTAAAGTCACACAGAGCCACGACCCCCTGTGAATGCCTGTGACTCCAAGCTGTGTTTAAAGAACTAGAAGCTAAGTTATTTAATTCAACTTAGTGTAATATGTTTCAATAGAAATATCCTGCTTAAGAGATTACGCTGATTGAACCATGAATATAATTTGGAACCAGATTTTCTTACTTAAAACACTAATTTTGTCAAATATTTTGAACATATAATCAAGTCTAAAAACTAGCGTATTTTAAATTTATTTTCTTAACAGTGTAATAGAAAATTCACCTCTGATTCCTTCACATTCTGAAGAAATGTATTTTCAGGACTTTGGGTCTCTGACTCGTAGCATCTCTATAGTTAAACATCGAGATTGTGAAGCTGAGCTGCGAAACATCAGCCTCGATAAAAGCAGCTCCAGCTCAGATCCTCACTGACCTGTCCTGAAAATCCTCCACTCTTTAACGCACTTCCCTTCTAACAGCAGTTTCTCATTAGAAAACCTACACAGTGTGACAAAAGTTAGCTAAGGAAATTCCAATCAGCAGTTACTTCAGGCCAATTTAGTTACATAAGAAATATTTCTTTAAGAAGCGATTTTTCTGACCGTAAAGTCAGAAAATTCTGCTGATAAAATCATGTTATTTTCTGTCTTACCTGTGAATGGTAATGCCAATGGATCCAGCTTGTAATGTGAAACGGTTGAAACAAGTCCAGCAACATGTGAATTATGGAGCTCCGATCGCTGTATTGCACATGTGTCAAACTCAAGTGGCCCACCATGTCTTTTTATGTGGCCCCCCAGCGTTTTATAGGCCCATGATTGACTTAAAATAGGTTTTTGAGCACGAATTAACTACAAACTACATCTCCCATAATGCATTCCGATTGTTACCAGCCAACATTACGGCTTCTCGCCACTAGAGAGCAGCAGAGTCACCTTAAGCTGCTTATTGATTTTCCCAGCGAATAAAACTGAGACATCAACAAGCTAACATCAAAACGTCCAAGAAAAGAAAAATCGATTTACAAGTAAGACTGTGAATGAAGATGTGTGAGTTGGTGTCAGGGCGGCAGGTGGCGCTAGACTTTTTTTTGTTATCCGTTATCTTGACCGACAACATAAAAAAATCGGTCATGTACTATTTTTATCCGTGAAATAACAATCATATTAACATCGGCTATTTAGTCGCATTTTATGCGGTTTAGTTAGTATTCACTGTGAATCCAGATCCCATCACAGATGAAGCAGATAAATGTATCTACATTTTTCTCCGTAATGACAAAAACCACTGACTGAGGCCCCAATAACTTTTAATAAATTAAATTAAGCGACTTCACTTAAATTAGCATCACTTCAGCCGCTGGGGTCTGAACGCACTTCCTCCTAGTTCAAATCTGCAGTAAAATCTGCGCTAATTCATCAGTCAGTTGGATCTGTCTGATCCAAACAGATCAACTGAACTCTGTGAGTGTTTTACCCTGCGCGGTCCGGTGTGAGCTTTTACCGGGATTTTATTTTATTTTATTTTATTTTATTTTATTTTATTTTTTGCGTGGTTTCACTTCTCCCAAACGGACAGATGATGTTTCGTCTGCAGCTCCTCCAGAGCGCCGCTCTCCTGGGTAACTTCCACCCAGAAGGCTCCATTTGTTAAATCCGCTGGATGAGTTTCTTCCAGCGGTTTTTAATTCTTCGCAGCGGCGGAGCCTCGTCCGCAGTGGTTGAGCTGCGGACTGCGCATGTTACAGTCTAATTAACTTTTGCATCGTCATTTATTTCCTCCAGATAAACTGCCGGCTCCTCAAATGGATTAACACAACGTTGCATTCTCTTTAGTTTTCTCTGGTCTGTAATGGAGACTTGAATTTAACGCGCCATTTCAACCAAAGGTTTTGAATGCGCTTCCTAACCAGAAGCTCCAAAGAGTTATTTAACAATATGAGGTGTTCAATTTATTTTTAACATTGTATTTTCATACATTTTATGCTAGGGGTGCCCAAGTCTAGTTTTCCAGAGCTACCATCTGCAACTTTAGATGCGTTCCTTCTCTAACACACCTGGACCATTGTCTCATTATAAAGGTCTACAGAACTGAGTTGCTGCTAATGAGGGAAGTCAACCTTTTGTCTGGGGTGTGTTTTAGCAGGGATGCATCTAAAAGTTGCAGTCTAGAGGACTGGACCTGGGCACTCCTGATTTGTACTGTCAATGTGGCCCGTTGAGGGGGGCCAATATGCTGAAGTGGCCCTCGGTGAAATTGAGTTTGACACCCCTGCTCTATTGCCACATTTTTAATGACAGTGACATAACGTAGGACTCAGTGCTCAATGAGGCATTTACATATTCATATCTATGGCGTATGCATGTAGCAACAGTGGACAGAAAAACTCCCCGCTAACAGGAAGAAACCTCCAGCAGAACAAGAACCAGCAGTGAACAAAAACTTGCAGCCTGTTTTAGAGATTAATGCTCCTATAAATTGTATTTTTTTCAGTAAAGATGAACAAAAAAATCAGTTTGTGGTCCATTGGTGTAAATGAACTTCATTTGGGTTTGACCTAGTAAGGATTAGCTCTTTAAAGGTCTTAATTTATTTAGAAAATATTCGGAGTTGATGGGCAAAAACCATGAAGAATGACATCTTTACTGCCTAGATATGTTCTGACATTAAGGGTCTTTTCACACCGGATAGTCCAGTAGACTCGGTTCGATTGGGGACTAAAGTTGCAACATTTCTTACATTTTCAGAACTGTAGTTCGCATTCACACTGCACTGTGTCAAACGACTAAAACTAACTGAAAAGATGTTCCTCCCGTCGCCTCTGGTGGCGCTGCACCAGGAACTACTGAAGAAATCGACACCAAACCTCTGAAGAAGAGCAGCGCAACTTCCTTCTTCACAAAAAGTAAACAAAAACGGAGCAGTGTCAGATTTTAGCGGTTGTAGGATTTCTCCATTGATATACATTACTGGTTTGGACGTCGCCTGTTAGCTGCTAACGCTAGCGACACTCCTGCAGGCCCCATTAATCCTTGGTGAGTCTGTCCACTAAACCAGGCTGTTCCACTGCAGGATGAGCAGGAATCCGTCACAAAATGATCGCAGCGCCTTTATTTCTTACCCGATTTCTATAAACATGGCTTAAACTAAAGCTGAGGACATTCCTGATTTTGTTTTTAATGTAAAATATAAACTCTTACTTGATAATAAATCTATAAACAGTTTGGGTTCCTGTCAAGATGCAAGAGAGGACTAAACAAATTGCTCCTTTATATATATGTGAATAATTTAATATTACATATTTGCTGCTGTTAAAATTAGTTTGTCAAAATGTAACAAACCATTACTCATATACTTTTTATATACGAGACATGAAATATGTCATCCTATATGATGATTATGTTCAAACAAACGAGGCGATTAGTTTGGTTGCAGAGCGCCACAGCAACGGGAAAATAAGCTGATAAACAGGAAAACAACTTTAAACCATTTATATTCTGCTTGTTCTCCTCTGTGTCGGCACACAGACCCGTTGTCATGGCAACCGACACATCTCACAGAGCAGAGAGTAATACATTACCCAGAATGCCCTGCACTGTAGTTTGCTTCCTGCTTTTAGAGCAGTCTCCAGTCCAGTTGCATTCTCACTGCCTTTCAAACTTTTAAGAGTTCACTTCAGAAGGACAGAGACCGAGGTTTTCAGAGTTCGCTTTTTTAGTCCATTTTGGAATTCAAATTTGCAATGACACTCCCCAAATGAATTGGGCTTTCTAGACAAACGAATTAGTCTGATTAAAGTGGACTAAACAGGACTGGTGAGAAGACACCTGCAGATGTTGCAACCCGTTCTTTAACTACAAACATGTTAGATGGAGAGAGATGCCCAATATTTTAAAATTTGATTAAAATCAAGGTTCACAGTTATAGTAAATCAGTAACAATGCTGATTATTTGTCAGTAATTTAGTGAGAATTAGTGAAATTTCCAGCAGTTTTATTAGATTTACTCATTTTAAAATCAATTTTATCCTTTATTTCACTGAAATCAATCTGTCAGTAATTTTGAAGTTGAGAATCTCTGTCCTGCTCATTTGTTAATGAGACAAATAGAATCTGATTGCAATATTTTAACTGAAGTGTCTGAACAGGTTCCTCTGGCTGATGAGACCAAATCATCTGGAGGTGAGACCGCTCCATCGGTAAGCCCAACTGGACACGGCTCAGGACCAAATCAATAGAAGGAACATAATTATTAACATAATAATTCACTATTTAGAAACATCACCTGTCACGCAAACATTTTCTTGTTTAATCTTAATATTCTTGTAGCTATTAATATAACCAGGATAAATCCAGCTAATGAGTTTAAAGAAGACTTGAATTTTCATGGTTGATACTGTTCCTATTTTGTCCTTGGATAAATAAACCTGAAACTGAACTCTGACTTCTGTACAGGAGAAGATGCCCATCCCCTCTGTAGTTATTGAACCTGCCTCCAGTAACGAAGGTGACGATGACCGAGATGCTGACATCATCTCACCTACAGCTGTCGGCGACGACGGGGCGGCGCCACAAAGCCGCGGCCTCAAACACATGAGTCCATCAGGCGGAGGCTCAGGATTTCCTGATGACTTTCTGTACAAGGCACGTCTTGTAAAACAAAGCTGCTACAGTTTTTACCTGTTTGGGATTTAAGTCATTACTTAGATATTGCTTTCATGCTTCAGGTGGAGACCATGCATGATTTTGATGCTGCAAATTCAGATGAGCTTGAACTGAAAAGAGGAGATGTGGTTTTGGTGGTGCCTACTGCTTCAGTGGAAGATCAAGTAAGAGCAACCAGAGCTGCAAGAAAACAAGCAGTAAGAAATATTTAAACATTCATCTGATTATATTTGTGTTACAGGAAGCAGGCTGGCTCACAGGCATAAAAGAAAGTGACTGGTCAAACCTTGGTGTTGGTGCACAAAGAGGACTTTTCCCTGAAAACTTTACCCAGCGTTTGAATTAACAACTTTATGTAAGAGATAAAGAGGAATCTATCAAATATTTATGCAATCTGCCAAGACAGCATGTAGCTGAGGCTGTTCAGTTTCAGGAAACTAACCTGCAGCCCTGTTGTGTTGACAGCTGCTAGAACATGACAACAGCATGAAGTCACCCTGTTGTACCTTCTCTCTGAATTACATGTTTCCTTGTATTAAAACTAGAAATATTTAATGGAGAATTTTTGCTGAAACACAACATAAAGCATAAATTATGTCAAACATTTTTAACTGTAAAACTAATGAGGTGATGTGTAGCTCCCTTGCAGCATGTGTGTTGTAATTAACTTGAAAAATCTGATAAACTTTGTGCAGTGATCTGTTTCAGTGCTTTTATGTGTAATACGAAAATAATGAATCCTGTATCTTGATTTTAATGGTCATTGTTTCTGTGGTTCTTTAATCACTATTTCATTGTTTAATACATGTTGATGGATGTTTGATTCTTGTTTCTGGAATCCTGATATGGATTATCTGAGGATTTATGGAAATCACTTCAAGCATGATTGAAATTAGAGAATTTTCCTTAATGAAAATCTAAGTCAACCTGTTTGTTGAAATGGACAGAAGGAAATAAATAATATATAAAATTTAATATTGTTATGATTGACAATGTGACTTCAAGACTCAAGTAGATAAAGTGTCTCCTGTTAGCAAATTACTGGCTACGTGTAGACATTTAGGTCATGTAGAAAACTAACCTGTGTAAAAAACAAATAAAGCATCATTTATAAATCAAGACTGTTGCATATCTCTCTCCTAGATTGCAGAATCAGACAGACATGCCACTGCAACAAGTGATAAATCAGGTGAACATTTGTTAGTTGTTAAAACTAATTTCAGCTGAAGCTTCATGATTTGCGAGTTTGAGACCTACAGACATCGTAAGTCCATAATGCCCTCTTTAAGAGAAGAATACATTAAAAAACACTTGATTTTTTTAGGCCTTTCTTTTCCTAATTTACGATCTAAAATGTTCATCTAGAGTCCTACTATATCAGTTTTCAGGTTTTTCAGCTTAAGTTTAAGATCCTAACCCAACATCCTACTACTGAATTTTCATTAAACCTTGTGCAGATGGTTAATTAAGGAAAATGTGAGTCAGGTGGTTCCTCTCCACACATTTTAGCTACCATCCGAAATGGAATGCAACTTTTACATGCATTCCTGCTCTAAAGTCAAAAGGCTGACTTTCTTCTCAGCTCTGCAGAGGTCTACCAATAAGCCATTCACTTGATCCAGACATGTTGGAGCAGGAATGCTTTTAAAAGATGGTAACCCTCCAGGACTAGACTTGAGAACTCCTGACAGCAATTATCTTTTCCAAAATAGATACACCACTGAACTAAACGTGTCAACAGGCCATGAGCAAACATAAACCCCTCCATGTGTACATGTTTGGAAATGTTGATCTGGTTATGTTCAAAGTTTAGAGCAGGGAACCTTTACTCCAGGCCTTGAGGGTAAAGGTCATTTTATTTATATAGCACATTTTCAGCAACAAGGCACTTGTTCTGCGTGGGCCAGAATCTGCAGGTTTTAGATGTATGTCTGTTTCAACACATCTGAGTAATAATGAGGTTGATAGAAGGGCTCTGAAAACTTAACCGACGACTCAGGATTCAACCATTTCATTCAAGTGTGTTGGAAAGGGGAAACATCAACTAACCCTCTAGGCCTGAATTTCAGGACCCCTGGGCTAGAATGTTGTTCAATTTAAAAGCCATTTCATAAAAATAGATTTGGAACATTTACAAAAGTAGTAACTTAAACATTTACTTGATAAGAAACAGTAAATCTTGTCTGTCAAGGATCAAATTTGATGTGGGTACATGAGAAAATTAGCTTAGACATTTTCAGAAGTCACCCATAGATGGCTTTAAAACGGCTTCATGTATCAACACAGAATGGACACAGTTTTGCTTTGGGTCGAAACGATACGACGCCTCATTTACCATCACTACTTCAGAGGGAAAACACAGAGAAGTAGTGCGGAATGGCTCAGAGTACCAAAAACTGGCAAACATTCAGGCGTCGAGGTGTTGGCAGTCAGTTCCTCATATACTCCAGGATGATTAGCTGATAGATCACAGGTGTGCTGGCTGAGTCAGCAGGCACGCTCTCCACAGGTGCAGCCTCCAGTCGCCCTCTAGTGGATGAAAAGGGGAAGCAGCAGGCAGACAGAAACCCCCCCCCACAAAGAAACCAAAAACCCTGGTTCCCAACATGCTGGAGTAGTTATTTAATTTAAAAGTTTAATAGGACAGAATCCAAGACTTTTAAAAAAATTTTCCAAACAAACTTTAAATTTTTCCAAATCTCTTTTTACTCAACCTGTAAAAAGCAACAAACATATAAGAAAATAAACACTCATTATTTCAGAAAGATGTGTCAACTCCATATGTGATATTTGATTGGAACATCTTTATTCACAACTTTAACTGGAAAAGGATTTGGACTTTACCAAATATATGATAACTAATAAAGTAAAAGAAGTTTCTTATAAAATTATTCACAGAATTTACCCATCCAAAGTTTTTCGACAACGTTTTAACAATAACATGGATATTATTTGCTCTTTAGTGAAGGAAACACAGAAGATATTTGATTTATTTTGGCCTTTTCTCTGTTCAATTTTGGAAAAGTATTTTCATTGTGATTTCTGCTTCTATTGAACCATATGTCTCCATTTGTTTTGAACATGTATTGTTTTGCTTCATTAACTATCCAACAGCTAAGAAAACATTTTTATAGTATTAATCTTATTATATAAGATAATATATATTATCTTAT
>NW_006801214.1:0-1399 GCF_000485575.1 Poecilia formosa | reverse complement strand
TATATATATATATATATATGTATGTGGATAAATTTGGCACATTTATCCATGTGCCAAATGGCAAATTCCACCAATACTAAAGCTATTAAAATTTGGACTTTATGTTCTCTTTAATTTATTTATGTAATACTAGGCTGATGTACTGCCTCAATGTTTGTTGCCACCTGGCAGTCATTATGTCACACTCTGCTGTTTTTGTAATATTATGTATTTTGTGTCCTAATCAAGATTATAAACAAACAGAAAAAGACAGATGCATCCTGGAAGGCGTGCCATGTGCATGCTGGAGGAGAAAGAGGGTGAAGGGGTCAGTGAAAGGGGTTTAAAGCACTCCCCCTGCTGGCAGCCCCATGCATAGCATGGAACTATACACTTTAAAAATATATACAGATACATGAAAACAGAAATGAAAAATACTTCTACAAATAGATGGGCTGTCATTGGCCTTACAGTGTATTACAATAACATTATTTAATATATATACATTGATATCTTGTTTACTTAATATCATGCACAGTGTTGTAATGTAATAACATTTGTAATTTGTTATATATTTTTTAAATCATTCATATTTGTCAGTCTCTTTCATTTGATTAGGTTTTGATGTGGTTTGGGCTTGTTTGGAGAGTTTCATTTTCAATGACAGTTCTATGCTGCCATCTAGTGGAGGGTTAGGGATATAGGATGAAACCCACTTCCACATTAGAGCAAACAAAATAAACTAAAAGTGGTAGGGGGGACAATCTTGGCACAGAGAATATGTGGAAGGGGTGTCACATACCCTCCAAGTTTGGTCAGTGTGGCTCCTTCGCTTGACACAGCTGCCATTGAGCTCCATTCATTTGAAGAATTGTTCATTCAAAACAACTCCAAAATTATAAGTGCTCTTTTCACCAAACTTGGTTTTCTATGCTCCCTCCAACCCTCTGCAGGTGCCCACCATGTTTGGTGGTCTGAGCTAAAGACTCCCATTCATCTTTCTGTCAACTCAGTCTGGCTAGGAATGTCCTATAGGGCTGTATTTGAACCTAACTTCAATGGTCTCTCACTTCAACTTAGCCGGATTTTATTCCATTTATATTTATTTTTTAACTGTTTTGGAAATAAATCACACTTCACTTTTAAAATGCCATTTCTGAGCCTCTGTTGGATGAAGGATTTGCTGCTCTGAAGACTGGACTTTGGTTTTAAGCATCTACTCTTTTAACCATGTTTTATTTGATTTCCTTTGTCTTCAAACTCAGTTTTTAAGACAGAAATCACAGCTCAGATTCAAATCTCATCTCTGAGTTTCTGCTATGTGCCAAAAATGTATGTAAATGCCGTTCTAAACCTCAAATGGCCTTTCAAATGTCTGTCAGCATTTCCCAGAATGCATTGCATAGTGGGGCTTCAAATT
>NW_006801213.1:13650-17072 GCF_000485575.1 Poecilia formosa | reverse complement strand
CATTTATTTATTTAACAAATTTTTTATTTATTTCACTCATTTACTTCATTTTTTGATTTATTTTACTCATTTTTTATTTATTTAACCCATTTATTTATTTAACAAATTTTTTATTTATTTCACTCATTTACTTCATTTTTTGATTTATTTTACTCATTTTTTATTTATTTAACCCATTTATTTATTTATTTAATTTTGGCGCAAATGGCTCTCCATACACCTTATGGGGTAGGTGCAGTCATTTCTCACATCTTAGAAAATGGAGAGGAAAGGCCTGTGGCTTTTGCATCAAGAACATTAACTGATGCTGAGTGGAAATATGCCCAAATAGAGAAAGAGGATCTTGCCATTATTTTGGAGTCAAGAAATTCCACAAGTATCTGTACAAGAGGAAATTCACGGTCATAACAGATCACAAGCCATTGTTGGCAATACTGGGACCAAAGTCAGCTGTGCCAACACTTGCTGCTCTGAGTCTGCAACACTGGGCTCTTATTTTAATGACATATAACTATGACATTGAATACAGAAAATCAGCTGAACATGCAAATGCGGATGCATTGTCACGGTTACCCCAAAGCTCACCAGACAACACTGCAGAGGAAGGAAGCATATTCTATTTCTCTCGTGGAAGAACTTCCCGTAGTAGCTAAAGACATTGAGAAAGCAACCATGAAAGATCCAATTCTCAGCAAAGTGCGGAGCTACACCATGAATGGGTGGCCAAATTATGTACAGGGTGAAACACTCAAGCCTTATTTCATTTGCAGACATGAACTGTCAGCAGAACAAGGATGTGTTCTTTGGGGACAACGTGTTGTCATCCCACCAGGTTACCGACAGAAAGTGTTGAAAGACCTGCATCATGAACATCCAGGCATTTGTTGTATGAAAACTCTCGCCCGCAGTTACCTGTGGTGGCCAGGGTGTGATGGTGACATAGAAGAACTGGTCCAAAACTTCCAAATCTGTCAAGCTGTACAGAAGTTGCCAGCAGTTGCACCACTCCACCCGTGGAAATGGCCTGAAAGAGTGTGGTAGTGGATTCACGTTGACTTCGCTGAAAAAGACAAACACTTTTTCTTAGTGGTCATTGACAGTCATTCAAAATGGTTGGAAGTTTTCCCGATGACATCCATCACATCACACAATACCATTGAGATCTTGAGAAGGTTAATCTCTTCATATGGACTTCCAGAAGAACATGTATCAGACAATGGACCTCATCTGGTTTCAAAAGAATTCAGCCAGTTCATGGAGTTAAATGGAATCCATCACACAGCTGTTCCTGCATATCGCCCTGCATCAAACGGAGCAGCAGAGATGTCAGTACCAATTCTGAAAACGATCTTTGATGAAAAATGTACTGGAAGCAGATGGGAAGGCCTCATTGCACTCAGTCATCGATTGGCCAACTTCCTTATCATGTATCGCAGTACACCTCACACTGTGACAGGTCACACTCCAGCAGAATTATTCCTGAAACATCAGATCTGAACCCGTTTCAGTCTTCTCAAACCTGAACTTGCCCAACACATTTAACAGAGACAAGTCTGAGCAAAAGCATCATGATCGCAGAATCCCACCTGCACGTGTTTTTTCAGAAGGAGAGAATGTTTGTATCCGAAATTTCAGAGGGGGATTTGTGAAGTAGACCTGTGGAATAGTTCTGAAGAAGATAGGAAGCGTCTCTTATCGGATACAAGACGGACAGAGAACTCGCACCATACATGTTGACCACGTTACCATGGAAACAAGCTGTGGAGGAATCTCCAGTTATGTCGTCACCGGTTCTTGAGGAGAGACCCGAAGAAATCAGAGACTGTGATATTCCAGAGAAAACATCAAGTCAAACAGGAAACCTAACATCGCAACCATTAACTGCTGAATCACCTGGGCAGACAACAGCAGATTTGTCAGTTCCAACGCCTGAAAAATAACCCAAAGCCCATCAGTGCAGTGCAGATACCCTGTGAGGCAGAGTTCCTCCAAAGAGACTTAATCTTTGAAAATGTATAAAATAGGATTTAGTTTTTACTGCCAGTTGATGTTTGAGGAATACAGCGTTAAGTAATGTCTCCATTGTTAAATTTGTAGTGAAGGCAATAGGATATTAATGTGCGGTTAGAATGCATTTTTTCCTACTTATTAGTTGCAGTAAAATTCTAAAAGAAGAGGAATATAATAGAGTAGTTTATTCCCCCCCAGAGGCAAGAAACACTGATGTTCCTTTTCTAGGAATAGTTTTGGTATGCCAACTTATTAGGACGTCTAGTGCTGACGTCACACACTGAAGTGGTTGTATTTGGCATAGACATAAATACGTAGACGCCTCACGGAGTGGGGTGGCCCGTTTCTGCGATACGTAACAGCGTCCGCCATGTTGAATGTGGAACATGTGCCAGTAAGCTAATACAAGTGAATGGACCAAACTTTATAAAGTGCCGTTCTACAAAGTATTTTAATTTAATTCCTGTCATTGACACATTTTCTCACACACATTAATATATTTGGCAATCAAAGAAATGACTAAAGACAGAGTTTCTAACTTTTGATGTGATTAATTGTTTTGGGGCATTTCTGAATAAAGAGCACAATGTTTTTATTTTATAGAAATGATTCTTATAATTTTTATATTGACATTGATGAACAGATAGTGTTTAATTAAAGAACATCTTTACATAATTCCATAATTTAATGTACATTTCACGTTTCAAGACAAGAAACAAATATTTTTCTTGTATTTATTTTTTATACATTTTTGAGAAATGCCTTTTGATTTATAAATCAGTTATTGTCAAACATTAAACTACACATTTTTCTGACTTTTTTCCAGAGAATTAATATTTATTACAGTATACATCAACTCTGCTATTGACAGCAAAGAGTAAAAATAATTCTAACAGAGTAAATTATTTTTATTTCATTACATAAGCTGTATTAATACACTAATACTTCAGATTGAGATATTTAAAAATACACAGAAAGTGAAAGAATGAAACATTTATTTATTATACTGGGAACACTGGTCACAGGCAGGGCTTCAGTCTGCTGGTCACTCTAGGAGAACTCAATGACTTCTGAGACGTCCTGGTTCACAGGCTAAAGCCAAGAATAAAAGAGAAATTATCCAAAAGTCCATCCATTTTCTGCCGCTTATCCGGGTCGGGTCGCGGGGGCAGCAGCTTCAGAAGGGAGCCCCAGACTTTCCTCTCCTCAGCCACTTCTTCCAGCTCCTCCGGGGGAACCCCAAGGCGTTCCCAGGCCAGCCGAGAGACATAGTCCCTCCAGCGTGTCCTGGGTCTTCCCAGGGACCTCCTCCCGGTGGAACGTGCCCGGAACACCTCACCAGGGTGTCCAGAAGGCATCCTTACCAGATGCCCGAGCCACCTCAACTGGCTCCTCTCGACGTGGAGGAGCAG
>NW_006801213.1:9072-12650 GCF_000485575.1 Poecilia formosa | reverse complement strand
CACTGGCTGGGCTGTTTGATCGCTTTAAACCATCCACCTCTCCAGCCAGACTGGGAGTCTCAGGATTATGAGAAAAACTCCTGGGACATTTTCCCCCATGAGCTCAAAGAGTCTGATAAATAGACAAAGGACATCCATGCATTTCTATCACACGGCTTTAATTGCTGCTTTAACATATGCATGAATTAGGTTTCATTAAAAAAAGATAAATATTGATCAAATATATTTCATTTAAAATAAAATGCATGAAATGTCAATTCTTATTAGATTGTTCATATATGTTTTTTGCTGCTGCTGTTTGTTCTTAGTACTGCTGAGCTTGTTTGATGAAATAGTTCAAAGTATTGGTAATAAAATACTGGTGTCTGGGTAAAAATACTTACTTTAGAGGTACAATTAATTTCTGTCTGATGGTGACAGCTCCAGTTTTTTCTGGCCAAATGGAATGTCAGTCTCTTGATCTTGCTACCATTCTAACGCAAAAGCATCAATGATCTTAGAAAGTGACTTGCTGATTTTCTCATTAAAACCAACATGATTTTAGATTAAGTTTAAGTTTTTCCCTTAAAAACATAACTACGTAATGTCTTCCCATCCAATCAAACATTTTTTGGTAACATTTATTTGAAGGGGTGTGCATAAGACTGACATAACATTGTCATAAACATGACATTTCACCTGTCATGAACATGAGGAAGACTTTGTGAATATTTATGATTATCATTAAATGTCATTTGGAAAATAATGACACTCTTAATACACTGTTTAAAAAGTCTGACAACTTGACATTAACCAAGACAAAATTGTCTTGACATTAGGTAAAATCAGATCACATGCATGCTTGGGGTGAATAAAAAAATAGTGTGCTAATTTTCATAAGGATATTGTCTGTAAACTTTGAATATATTGACAGTTTGTACAATTTTGTGAAAGTATATTGGCAATGTACTCTTAAAAAAGTGAACATATTGAACAGAAAGGTTTTTTTTCACCTGGAAATTGTGTTGTAATTAATTTTTCTGTATACTAGTAACTTAAGATGTTCACAATACTGCAGTGTGTAGTGAAGCATGTAATGTACCATATTGGCTAAGCAGAGTAATGAAGGGCATTGATAAGTAGTTAAAAATGTTATTCATTAACAATTATGACAAATCAAAAGTTTGATTGCAGCACACTGTGACTGCAGCACAAATAATTCAAACAAATAATGCTTATATATTCATAGATAGATAGATTGATAGATAGATACTGTCATATGTTGCCACCCCTGAAAAATCCAAGCCCTCCTCTTGCCACCCCATAAATATTTTTCTAGATCCGTCCCTGCTGAGAGGCTTTTCCTCTATCAAACAGTTTTGTATTTTTTGCCTCTTATTTAGTGGATATATTGATGTTGATGAGATTTTCTCCAAAATGACCTTTTTCAACCTTTATCACTCCACTGTTGAAAATGAGGCTCAAACATTCACAAATGACATTGAAATAAAATCCAGTCCAACATCTGGTTTGAGGTGATTCCTCTGGAACCTGTTGGAGGAAAAATATCCCAACTTCAGAAGATGAGCTTTAACCTAACAGAGCTCTGTGGTTCCTCCTGTCAGTGTGAGTCAGGATGAGGAGGCGCCATGTTAGGAAGAGAAGTGGAAGCTGGAGGATCTTCAGAACAAACAGATCATGATGCTGGGCTACTGATTATCCCTCTGTCTGGACACAGGATCAATATAACCAGTTTAAAAGCTAAAATGAATGGTTATATGCCGGACATGGAAAACTGGTATGCACTCCATGCCATGATGTTCAGGATTTAGGTCTTATGGTATCTTGTGGTGTCAACATTGCAGCCAGTGGGCTGAAGGAAATACAGGTTTATTTTGTAGCAATTCAAGAGCTACCAGCTTTTATTGCTTCGCAAAAAATTAATCAGCACAGAAACTCCAAAGCACACAAAGAAGATATATTCTTTGTAGCAGCTGGTTTAGGTGAATATGGCTGTACTTCTTAGGTACTGACCTTTTCATTGCACCCATTTGGAGCTCTGACAGTTGGCTCACTTCCCTCCTTGTTATCTTGATCTTAGCCTCTAACCGTCTTTTCCATGATGGATATTGGGTCTCATGGTTGCTCTTATAGCCAAGCATCTCAAGGATCACTGATGCTGAGTTGTATATCAGCTCATTGGTTTCTGTTATGGTGTTGGTAGGGATTGTTCTCAATGCTGCATTCACATCTTCAATGAGACTTTCTGATGGTACTTCACTCATCTGTTGTAAATGGTGTGTTCATTCCCGCTACGATTCTCTCTCTCAGGTCAGTTGCTGCTGACCATTCGTTACTGGGGCTACATACCCAATGTCAAGTGTCCTATAATTTCATGGCTTCCTACACTTGAAAAGGAGGACTTGAAGACTTCAGGAATTCACTCAATCTTTTTTTATTTTCACCAATGAGTGAGAACCAATGAACAGAACAGGTGAAAAACCTACAAAACACATACAAAATATTTTAACATACATTTTAGACATTTGGTTCAAAGTTAATAATTTATCTGGTAACACTTTATTTGAAGGGGGGTGAATAAGACTGTCATGACACTTTCATAAACATGACATAACCATCTGTCATGAACATGAATAATCCTTCATGAATATTTATGACTGTTGTCAAAGCGTCATTCGGTGAATTATGACACTTTTAATACAAAGTTGACATTATTCAAAATGTCTTTGCTATGACAACTTGACATTAACCAAGAAATCATTACTGTTTAAACTTTACCTTTAATAACATAAAGTTACCTAATTTTTAAAGTGCAATCAGTAATACTTTTATAACAAATTTATATCAGTAATGATTTCTTGGTTAATGTCAAGTTGACATAAAGACATTTTGAATAATGTCAACTTTGTATTAAAAATGTCATAATTTACCGAATGACGCTTTATGACAACAGTCATAAATATTCATGAAGGCTTATTGATGTTCATGACAGGTGTTATGTACAGTGTCATGTCAGTCTTATTCAACCCCCTTCAAATAAAGTGTTACCATTTAATTTAATAACTACTTTCATTTTTACATGCATTTCTTTTACAATTTTAACCATAAATTCACAGTATTTAATTATAAAATTTTGGTTGAATTTGAATCAACAAATCCACACATTTTAGAATTACAGTTTTTTTTTTCTTTTTCTTAGGACATAGGGTTTTTTACATTAGATATCTTAACATACATTTAGTGGAACCAAACAATAAACTAGCAGTGCAAACTGTTACTTCAATAAATTCTTCATTTCATTTCTCAAATGTGAAACTACAGTCAAATTACATTTAATTGAGCCCAGTTAGTGGCTTACCGGTAGTCCACATAAGTCCTTTTCCATGAAATGCTGCTTTGGAGGCTGTTTGCCTTCCTCAGCTCTGTTGCAAAACCAGTAAAGTGGTTGGTGGATTCTTTATATACCTGAGTTGAGGGTGCTGCTGATTGGGCCAGATTTCTTTCACCTGCTGAGAAGTGCTGCAGAGTGGCATACTAATGTGTGTATGTGTGTGTGGGTGTGCACACACAAATGTCTA
>NW_006801213.1:0-8911 GCF_000485575.1 Poecilia formosa | reverse complement strand
AAGATCCTCCAGCTTCCACTTCTCTTCCTAACATGGCGCCTCCTCATCCTGACTCACACTGACAGGAGGAACCACAGAGCTCTGTTAGGTTAAAGTTCATCTTCTGAAGTTGGGATGTTTTTCCTCCAACAGGTTCCAGAGGAATCACCTCAAACCAGATGTTGGACTGGATTTTATTTCAATGTCATTTGTGAATGTTTGAGCCTCATTTTCAACAGTGGAGTGATAAAGGTTGAAAAAGGTCATTTTGGAGAAAATCTCATCAACATCAATATATCCACTAAATAAGAGGCAAAAAATACAAAACTGTTTGATAGAGGAAAAGCCTCTCAGCAGGGACGGATCTAGAAAAATATTTATGGGGTGGCAAGAGGAGGGCTTGGATTTTTCAGGGGTGGCAACATATGACAGTATCTATCTATCAATCTATCTATCTATGAATATATAAGCATTATTTGTTTGAATTATTTGTGCTGCAGTCACAGTGTGCTGCAATTAAACTTTTGATTTGTCATAATTGTTAATGAATAACATTTTTAACTACTTATCAATGCCCTTCATTACTCTGCTTAGCCAATATGGTACATTACATGCTTCACTACACACTGCAGTATTGTGAACATCTTAAGTTACTAGTATACAGAAAAATTAATTACAACACAATTTCCAGGTGAAAAAAAACCTTTCTGTTCAATATGTTCACTTTTTTAAGAGTACATTGCCAATATACTTTCACAAAATTGTACAAACTGTCAATATATTCAAAGTTTACAGACAATATCCTTATGAAAATTAGCACACTATTTTTTTATTCACCCCAAGCATGCATGTGATCTGATTTTACCTAATGTCAAGACAATTTTGTCTTGGTTAATGTCAAGTTGTCAGACTTTTTAAACAGTGTATTAAGAGTGTCATTATTTTCCAAATGATATTTAATGATAATCATAAATATTCACAAAGTCTTCCTCATGTTCATGACAGGTGAAATGTCATGTTTATGACAATGTTATGTCAGTCTTATGCACACCCCTTCAAATAAATGTTACCAAAAAATGTTTGATTGGATGGGAAGACATTACGTAGTTATGTTTTTAAGGGAAAAACTTAAACTTAATCTAAAATCATGTTGGTTTTAATGAGAAAATCAGCAAGTCACTTTCTAAGATCATTGATGCTTTTGCGTTAGAATGGTAGCAAGATCAAGAGACTGACATTCCATTTGGCCAGAAAAAACTGGAGCTGTCACCATCAGACAGAAATTAATTGTACCTCTAAAGTAAGTATTTTTACCCAGACACCAGTATTTTATTACCAATACTTTGAACTATTTCATCAAACAAGCTCAGCAGTACTAAGAACAAACAGCAGCAGCAAAAAACATATATGAACAATCTAATAAGAATTGACATTTCATGCATTTTATTTTAAATGAAATATATTTGATCAATATTTATCTTTTTTTAATGAAACCTAATTCATGCATATGTTAAAGCAGCAATTAAAGCCGTGTGATAGAAATGCATGGATGTCCTTTGTCTATTTATCAGACTCTTTGAGCTCATGGGGGAAAATGTCCCAGGAGTTTTTCTCATAATGCTGAGACTCCCAGTCTGGCTGGAGAGGCGGATGGTTTAAAGCGATCAAACAGCCCAACCAGTGGCACTCGGAGGTCAGACGTCTCAGATTCACCATCGCATCCTCAGCTTTTTCACCCTCATATTTAGGAAAGGGACTCTGTCAAGGAGAAATTTGTTACATTTTAAGCCTTTTAAATTAAACTCCTTAACTTTCATCATTTATCATGTTTGCTTTCTGAAGAATGGACATCCACATACCTTCAGCAGATCTTTGTTGCTGTGGTACAGAGCCAACTGCAGATTGTGTACTGCCAGCTTTCTGTATGCTTCAACCTGGAACATATCAACCATGATGCTTACACATATATTCCCAGACTGGTTTATGCCTCTATTGTATTTGAGTGTAAGGTGTATTGCATCACTTCCTGTTTGCTTGCTGCACTCCGATAAATACTTTTCTAAATTATTTTTATTGGTCTGAAGACAATTCAATATGACACTTACAATCAATACTACCTAATCACCTTAATACAATTGTCTTCTGCTGTTGTTCACTCTTATCAGGTTTTCATTTCTGCCCTCACTTTCTCCTGCTTTATATCATTATGGTGGGGGATTTTCACCTTTAGCGAGAGCTGTGGCTCTGCCCACAGCGTATAAGGCACTAATTGGTCAGGAGTGCACCAAAAGAATTAAGCTTAATCTTTATAAATAATCATAATGACAAAAACACATTTAACTAAAAATGTGTGAAACATTTTAATAGATATAAAAAAGACAAATCTCCTCCAGTCTCCCTTGCGGTGCCTGAGTGGCAGAGATGACTAGTGTATCCATAAATTGTACTCAGATGGGAGTAGCAATAATTAACATATTTTTACTCAAGTAAAACTAGAACATATCCATCCAAGAAATGGCTCAGGAGTGGTGGTGGAAAGAGATTTCAATCAGTAGGCTGCCAGTTTAATTCCCTCTCTGTCTGCCACTGTCCTTGTGTACTTGAACAAGCCACGTTGCCTGCTGATGTAGTCAGAGGACTCTGTTCTGTGTGCCTGGATGACAGCATCGCCTCTGTCAGTGTGCCTCATGGTAGCTGTGGCTAATATCCAGCAGGTGGCCACCATCAGTGTGTGAGTGAATGGGTGAATGATTGAACATAGTGTGAAACACTTTGGCATCCTATGGACTTGATAATGCACTGAACTGATTCACTAATTACTATAATGTGTGTATAACCATTTATACTTAAATTTAAAGCCAAACTTTCTCATTTCAAATATGATCATGTTCTAAGATGAAAACTTCTTTACCAAAACAGTATTTTTTCTTTTTGCTAAATCTGACAATAGAAATTGATTATAATGAATTGGATTGATTCAAATTGCATTTGCATTGAGTTAGGTTTTACATCCCTTGATATGAACTGAACCTTTTTTTCTAAAGTTTCTTAAGATCACATTTGATATAACTTAGCATAATATGAATAAAGTAAACTGATCAGAACTGATGTAGTGGAGAAAACTATCCTAAAGTTGAATACCTTTTGATTCTCCAGTCCACTGCTGGACTCAGCAGATCCAAAAGTTTCCTCTATTTGCTGCTTTTTTCTTTGCATTTCTTCTGCTGCATCTTTAAAGGTTTTCTGCAACAATGGGTTGGAGTGTTATACAAGCAAAAACAAAAGTTGCATCAATAGGGATCCAAACAAAAACTGAATGTTTCTCCAAGAATCTGTTTACCTGAACCAAAGCCCTTGTAAACTCTGCACTGGTTTTATTGGATTTCAGAAGATCTTTCATATCAGTCCACTTCTCCAACTTTAGACTGTCATACATTTCAGTCAGTCTGGTTTTACTGACCGGGTCATTCATGCTTTCAGTGTCTCCTGTCTTTACTGAAGGAGCCACATGTTGTGCCATTCTGTAAAAAAATGCAGTTTAGGAAAATAATCCCTCCCTGGATATCATGAAACATGAACATTTCTTTCTCAATTGGTTCCATTTACAGCACCTGTTTTTAAAGGATTCAAATTCCTTCTTTTTCTTTTCAAGAGCCAACCTGTGGGAAATAAAATGCAAAGAATGTGAAATTACCGCTCTTCAAATGTGTAAATTTGTAATTATAAATAAGTTATTCATGGAAAAAAGTAGAAATAAAATAAAATACACAATAACAATGCAAAGATTAATCCCAAATCCATATCTGTTTCATTTGACAATCAACTGAGGAAAAAACTAGATGTTCATACTGTCACATTAATTTGTTTCTAATACTAGAAAAGCTAAAGCAAATTATTATAAGGACAGCTTGTCAATTAATGTTACAAAACAATTCTGGAAGAGAGTTAGTAGCACAATCAATATGATAAAAACATTCTTAATCATATTAATTAAACAATAAAGTTGCTAGCTAAACATAATTAATTGCAGAAGCATTGAGCAAATTACTTTCTACAATTGGCAATTGGAACCTGGTTCAGAACAGATGTGTCAGTTCTTTAGCTTTCAGAATTATCACACCAATTGAGGTTCAACAAGTTATTAATGGTCTGAGCTCAAGGTGCAGTGCTGGTCCAGATGGTTTGGACATCAAGTTTTTCAAACTTGCTTCTCATATTTTATCATTTCCATTATCTGATTTATCTATAGAAACTAGACAAATGTCCTCATCATGGAAATGTATTAGAATAACCTTGATCTTTAAAAGGGTGACCTCACAGATAATGATAATTACAGACCTATCTCAATTATTAATAGCATATCAAAAATATTTGAAAGGTTTTTTTTAATCAACTCCCTAAATACCTTAATGAGCATGTGTTCTTCACACCAATCTGGATTTTGGCCAAATTATTCAACAATCACTGCTCTTAAATTTACTGATATACAATCAGGTGCTGTATTCAATCAAATCAAATAAATTTTTATTCAAATAGCACATTTCAGCAACAACAGCGTTCATAGTCTTTTACACCATAAATACACAAAAATACAAAGTCATAAAACAGTCAACAAATGAAACATTACATTTAGTCAAGTGCCATCATCACATTTTTCATCCATTATGTTTCAAAAGCAGCTCTGAAGAGGAGGATGTTAGTTGAGATTTAAAAGAACTCAGCTGTATTTCAGCTGTTTCACAGTTTTCTGAAATTTTGATCCAAATTTGTGGTGCATAGAAACTGAATTCTGCTTCTCTATGTTTGGTTCTGGCTCTGGGGATGCAGAGCAGACCCGAACCAGAAGACCTGAGGGGTCTGGAAGGTTGATGAAACAACAAAAACAGATCTTGAACGGTTCTAAACCATTCAGTGATTTATAAACTAATACCAGTATTTTAAAATGTATGGAACTGGGGTGAAGTTCTCCATCTTCTGAGTTTAAGTGAGAATGTGAGCAGCGGTGTTCTGGATCAGCTGACGTTATCAGATTTTTTTAGGCAGACCTGTGAAGATACTGTTGCAGTAATCAATGCGACTAAAAACGTATGGATGCGGTGATCTACATCTACATCATGATGTCACCAGGTGACTCAGAAACCATCCAGTCACTGAATAAATGCTTAGAACAGATAAATGTGTGGATGAGCCAAAATGTTCTTTAGCTGAATAGAAACAAAACTAAAGTTATTATTTTTGGGCCTAAAGAGGGCAATCCAGAGTCAGCGTTGACTCTATCACTAAAAACCAGGAATCAGGCTCAAAATGTAGATATGGTGATGGATTCTGACTTGAACCTTCAGTCACATAAAAACAGTTACAAAGTCAGCCTTCTATCACCAGAAGAACATTTCCTGAGCTATTGAAGGCATATAGATAGTAAATAAAGGGGTCCAAGGATTGAGCCATGTTACTTATGTCTGCTTTGATGAGAAGTTTCCTATTGAAACAAAGAAATCCCTGTTCTTTATGCAAGATTCTTACTGGACTCTCCAGATGTTTTAGTAATATTGATTGTCCGTGTTAAAAGCTGCACTAAGGTCCAACAGAGCCAGAACTGAGGTTCTTTCACAGTCTGTGTTTATATGAATGCCATTGAGCACTATGACGAGGGCCGTCTCAGTGAAAACCATACTGAAAAACATCAAAGAGGTTGGTTTTAGTTAGGAAGCTTGAGCATTGTTAATGTTTGCGTTTATCATTTCTGCAAAGAATGTTTCCCTTGCATGTTTTTGTGCTTAGTTATGGCTACGCCGTGTCTCTTTGTAGCTTTCATAATAAACGTGAAGTTGAGTTTTACGCCATTTTCATTCAGCCCTACGGCTTGTAGATTGAACTGTTTGCTCATTTCCCCATAGGGACTTTATCCTACCAGTCACAACTTTCTCATTGATCATTGATTACATGGGGGCAATGTAATCAATGATATCTGAAAGTTTGCACTGAAAACTTATCTGTGTTATTATAGCTTAAGGACGAGGAAGATGAGTAGATTTGATTAAATGTTTCTGCTGTGTTTTCTGTGAAAGTACGTTTTGTGATAGTAGCCGTTTGTCCAAGTGGGTTAACAGATAAAGAACATTCAAAGATAACAGCAAAGTGGTCCAACAGGGCGACATCAGTTACAGAGACATTGGAAATATTCACACCCTGATAACCAGGTCCAGTGTGTGTCCATGAGTGTGTGTTGCTTGTTTGACATGTTGTGTTAAACCAAAACTCTCTAATATTTCAAACAGCGTTTTTGCCCCTCGGTCTTGGGGGTTGTCAACATGAATGTTGAAATCACCGACAATTATTAAACAATCATAATCAATACATATGAGAGATAGAAGCTCATTCAAGTCCCTGAAGAATTTCCAGACATTCATAAGATATGTTTTTAGGATTTGACATTCTTCAATATGGAGGTCATCCCTTCTCCTTTTTTATATTTTCTATTTTCATTAAAAAAATTAATTAGGAGGCATGAATTCAATTAGCACAGTTGATTCATTATTGTAATTCAGCATGTTTCTGTCAGAAACATCAATATTATGCTGAGTGATGAAGTCATTAATTAATAGAGCTTTAGCACAGAGAGATCTGAGGGTGATCAGTTTAGTGAAAGTTTAAGTGGCTTGGTGGCTGAAAGTTCATGATTCTGAGGTTTGAATTTAGACCGCTGCTTTTTGTATTTCAGTTTTTTGTAACTTGTCTTCTAGTGATCCGGACAGGTAATGTCCTGCTATGAAATGTCGGGGGGCCAGACACATTCTGGTGGAAGACGGTTGTAAAAATAATATCTGGACCCTGGTCTCAGACCTCAGAAACACAGAGTGCTGGATCCTCTGGGAGGTCAGAGGCAGGTGGCTTAGATGAATTGAGGTCTGCTATGTTAGCGCTAAGGAGAGTCGTGCCGAACCTGTAGATTCATTCCATCCGTAAATTTGAGAAACTCTGGTCCAGAAGACATTTCTTCAAAGGTATCTTGTGAATGCAGTGAATGAGTTGGGAAGAAAAATTTTATTTTTTTATGCTGACGTACGTTCCTTCCTTAGGGGGGCGCCGATTTATGTTTTTGCATCCACCAGAATAATGTGCAGTTGCGCCACTGCACTTGTTCCCAAATAATTTTCTTTTTTTGGTGTCAGTTCACTTGATTTAGATTTGATATCTTTAAAACTTTTATGACTGTTATTATTTTTTGTCAAATTTTTATTTTTCACTTCTTATACAAAGTGCATACCTCCAAATGTTTGAACGTTCTTGAACGTCTCCCGGACGTTTTCATAAATGTTGCTTTAAAAAAACTTCCAAAAAACTGGAGGCATTACAAAGAGCTTTATTTCTCCCTACAAAATAAATTTTTAAGATTTTTTTTTAACTCTTGCTGTTATTCTAATGCAAACGTCTCTTCTATGTCTTAATAAAAAATAAATAAATAAACAAATGTTCGGACTTGACGTTCGCCGAATTTTAATATATTTAAAACCTTTATGGTGGTTAATATTTCTGACTAAATCTCTTTTTTTTTGTCATTTTAGAGAATCTGAATGTTATCTGAAAGTCATCTGTTCGTCCGTGTGTGTCGTTTAAAAATTGGGTTACTAGCTTCAATACCTTATTTAGCCAGTAGGGGGCTCCACGCCCGTCTTAACATTATCCTAGCAAATAATGGTTTTAAGTCCGATTTTTCTCATTTCCTTTCCTGCATAATCTACGTTGCATTTATTCAAACGTAATGTAAACGTATCTCAAAGGAGAGTAATACTTAAATAAAAGTCCAAGAAGTACTTCCATTTGGAAAATATGAATTTTCTGCAGAGTGACGTCACTTCCCAACTCGGATTTCTGCAGTTAAAAAGCAACGGAAGTGATGGGATCTACCTTGGAGTAGGGAGGCGGTGTTTGAACAAGCAGCAACTCTGACGGAGCGTGGTTCGGTCACGAGAAGCTAAGAAGTGGAAGAGCGGTTTAAAGGCATAATCTGGACTGTGAGTGGACTAAGATGGCTAGTAGTAGTGGAGGGTGCTCAGAGGATGAAGGAATGGAAACAAGTTGGTCGGTGGTAGAAAATAAGAAAGGGGGAGGAGGAAAAGATAAGGGCAAGAAAGGGATAAATACAGGAAAAAGATCTCTCGAAGATGAGGAGGAAAACGTTGAGACACGAAAGAAAGTAATGATGGAGGAGTTCAAGGTAATTTTGAAATTCAGAGCTGTGCAGGATTTGACAGGAGTGAGTCCAATCACGCTATCTATTGGTCTAAAGAAAGTAATTGGAGAGGTGGAATTAGCTAAAGTGCTAAGAGATGGAAGCCTGTTGATTATCTGTAAAAATGCTGAACAAAAGAACAAAGCGTTAAAAATACAGTCGATTTGTAAAAGAGAAGTAATGGAGAGGAAAATATTGGGAGAAGAGAGAGGAACAAAAGGGGTAATATCAGGGATTCCATTAGGAGAAAACTTGGATGAGTTAAAGAAAATCATAAAAGGAGGAGAAGTGACAAATATCAGACGACTGCAGGCTTTTAGAAATGGAGAAAGAGTGGATAGCACTTCTGTGCTATTAGAGTTTAAAGGAAAAGAAAAACCAGATAAAATAATGATTGGATATTTGAGTTTCAGTGTTAGGAATTATATTCCTCCACCGATGAGATGCTACAAGTGTCAGAGATATGGACACACAGCAAAAGTATGTAATGGGAAGCAAAGATGTGGTAGGTGTGGAGGAGAACATTCTTATGGGGAGTGTGGAGAGAAGCCGATAAGATGTTGCAACTGTGGAGGAGATCATACTGCAGCATATGCAGGGTGTATGGTGAGAAAAGAAGCAGCAGAAATTCAAAAACTAAAAACAGAGAAGAGAATGTCATATGCAGAAGCAGTAAAGGAGGTGAAAAGTGCAGGGGTA
>NW_006801212.1:14938-19633 GCF_000485575.1 Poecilia formosa | reverse complement strand
AGCATTAAGATTGTGTTCTGGAGCATTTAAAACCACACCAAGAGCAGCAATGGAAGTAGAGATGGGAGAAATGCCATTAGAATTAAGAAGATTAAGGTTGGAATTAAATTATTGGTTAAATTTGCAAAGCAATAATTCAGATCATCCAGCTATGGAAATTTTAAAACCATGTTGGGAAAAAGAAACAAAAGAAATGGGGAGTCTTGGATGGACAATTGAAAACAAAATAAAAGAATTTAACATGAATAGTCTGGAAATTAGTCATACAACACCAACATCAGTAATACCACCATGGACTTTACCAGAAGCAACAGTAGATATGACAATCATGGAAAAGAAACAGGATAAATCTTTCATCATTGATAGTAGTTCAGTACAGGTACATTTAAACAATTACTATCAGTATATTCAAATCTATTCAGATGCATCAAAAATAACTGGAAAAGTAGGAATAGCGTTTGTAGTACCAGAATTCAATATAAGTGTAGGAAAACGAATTACAGACGGATTATCAGTATACACAGGAGAAATGATGGCAATTTTATTGTCCTTACAATGGGTAGAAGAGATAAAACCATTAAAAACAATAATCTGTTCAGATTCAAGATCTGCATTATTAAGTATTAAAAACAAGCAATCAGATAGTAGAATGGACATTTTATTAGAAATATTTCACACATTATATAGAATAAAAAATATGGGTGTGATAGTTACTTTTGTATGGGTTCCAGCACATATTGGAATAGAAGGAAATGAGAGGGCAGATGAAATAGCAAAAGGGGCAATTCAAAATCCAATTAGCATTAAAGTTAAAACAAGTAAAGCTGAAGGAAAGAGTGTGGTTAAGGAAAAACTGATGGAAAAGTGGCAGAAAAGGTGGGATGAAGAAATAACAGGAAGATGGTATTATAAATTTCAGAAGAAGGTTGAAGAAAGGGAAAAAGAAATAGAAAAGAGGAAAGAGTGATAACCAGGATAAGATTTGGGCATACAGGACTTAACTACTCACTTTTTAAAATTCACAAGCATGCAACTGGTAAATGTGAGTATTGTGGAGAATGGGAAACAGTAGAACATGTTATTCTAGAATGTGATAAATACGAAAGAGAGAAGATGTATGAAAAAAGAGTTTGAAAGTATTAAGGAAAAGTTTATTTTAATAGATATTTTGAGGAAGAGTTTGGAGGGCAAACATATACAAATAGTTATTAGATTCTTAAAGAAAACTAAGATATTCAGTAGAATTTGATAGAGTAGACATATACAGAGAGAGCGTTAGACCAACGCGAGCCACACTCCATACCAGTAAGTGGCGGTAATGCTACTATTAAGTTTGTTGCCAACCGCCAATAAACACAAGAAGAAGAAGAAGACGACGACGACGACGCTGACGCTGCTGCTGCTGCTGCCAGTGGTCTGGTGGGTTGGAGAGGCGGAAGGAGAGCGAGAGCAAACAACGAAGGCGGTAGGATTTTAATTTGGCGGATTGCAAAAGCTGTACATTGACTGTAGCAACATGGCTTCTACATCAGGAGGGAATAGTGGAAATGAGATGGAGTGGATGATATCAAGAAAGGGCAATTAGGAAGAGACAAGAAAGGGCAAGAAGTTGGTCAGAAGAAAGTGAAGCAAGAGAAGAAGCTAACAAAAAGACAAAAACAAACGACAGGGCAAGTTCACGAGAACAGAATGACTGCAATAGAGAAGTGGAATTTAAAGTTATAGTAGAATTCAAGCAAGAAGGAGGATTTATCCACCTGATAAAGTCGACCAGAGCAACAGAGGAAGATATAGGGAAAATTAAAACAGCTAGAATCATGAATAACAGAAGAGTGCTAATATATTCTAGCTGTGAAACACAACAACAAAAAATAATCAGAATAAAAAACTTGATGGGAAAGAATTAAATCATATATTCCAGGGACTTTAGCAAGGCTGAGAGGAGTAATATCAGGAGTTCCAATGGAAATGTCAATGGAAGATTTGAAAAAAGAAATCAAAGGAGGGAAGATAACAGATGCCACTAGGATTAAAAGTAAGAGAGATGGGGAACTTAAAGACACAATGGCAGTAATCCTACAATTTGAAAATATCATGTCAGAAAATATTCAGCTAGGATATATGAACTACAGAGTTAGAGAATACATTCCCTGATGTTTTGCTTGTCAAAGAATGGAACACATTGCAAAGGAAAATCCAGGTGTGCAAGATGTGGAGGTCCACATGAATATGGAAAATGTGATAAAGATGCTAAAATTAAATGTTGTAACTGCAGAGGAGAGCATAGTGCAGCATATGGTGGATGCAAAATACAAAAGGAAGCCAGAGAAGCTCAAAGAATTAAAATAACAGAGAGAGTTTCATATGCCGAAGCTTTAAAAAGAGTAAGGAAAGATGACTCAAGAGAAATTAGGTCAGGAGAAACGGGTCAAAGAAACACAATTTGGAGCTCAAATCAGGGGCAGAATGAACAAAGACAAATTTTAGTACCAACAACAAATATACAGAAAGCATGCTTGCATAAATGTAGAGTGGATGAAAACTCAATGATGGTGAAAAAGGAAAACATTTTAGCATTTATGTGCCATATTAATGTTACAGTACAAATGAAGAAGAAAAGTGATAAAATAAAAGCAATTGTAACAGCAGCAGGAAGATTTTTAGACATGAAAGAAATCCAAGCAGATCGGATTCATACCATTTTGAGTGCCACTGAAACAACAGAAAATGCTCAGGATTAGGATTCAAACTTTTATAATGGTTCTTCATTGGAATGCTAGAAGTTTAATAACCAATGGATAAGCACTTAAAAAAATTATGTGATTTAGAAATAATCCCAGATATAATATGCATACAAGAAACATGGTTGAAACCTAACCTAGAATTTAAAATTCCAGGATATAGTATAGAAAGACAAGCTAGAAGTAATGGTAATGGAGGTGGATGTGCCACTTTAATTAAAGATGGAATAGCTTATAAGAAAAACATAACAAATAAAGAATTAGAATGTGTTAATATAGGAATATTTAATTTAAGGAAATATGGAAATATTAAAATTATAAATTACTATAATCCTTGTAAAAGTCTTGATAGTGAAATGTTTAAAGAAGTAGCAGGGAAAAAATGTATACGAGAATTATGGTGTGGTGATTTTAATGCACACAATAGTCTATGGGCAGCAAGAAGACAGATAATGGTGTCATAGTTGAATCAATGATGGATAAAAGATCGTTAGTTTGTCTTAATAATGGAAAAGGTACAAGAGTAAATATACATAAAAATACAGTTTCATGTCTAGATGTTACATTAATAACTGACTGTCATGTTAGTTCATGTGAATGGGATGTTAATGGAGAGTCTACATTAGGGAGTGATCATTTTCCAGTAAGTACAATAATTAATGACAATGTAAATGGGCAACAAGATTTCATTTTAACAAGATGGTGCTTCAATAAAGCTAATTGGCAAAAATTTAAAATCAATTGTGAAAAAACCAGCCATATGGTTACATTAAAAGGCAACATTGAAGAATGTTCAAAACAGATAACAGAACACATTTTAAATGCTGCAAATTCTAGCATCCCAAAGATCAAAGTTAAAGGTAAGAAAAAAGTAGTTCCTTGGTGGAATGACGAATGTAGTACAGCAATTAAAGAACGTAGCAAAGCATTTAAAACATTACAGAAAAATGTAACAACCGAAAGCCTTATTGAATATAAAAGGAAAAGGGCAATGACTCGCAAAATTATTAAAGAAGCTAAAAAAAAAACATGGAGAGAATATTGTTCCTAAATAGGTGCAGAAATAAAATTGCAGAACGTTTGGTCAATGTTTAGGAAAATGACAGGGAAAAGGAATGAAGTTAAAATGCCAGCATTAGTCCAAAGACGGGAAATATTAGTTTTAAACAAAGATAAGGCAGATTCATTAGGGGAGACATTTTCTGCAGTTCAGTGGTGAACATCTTGCAGACATAGACGGCAGAAAATACAAAAACTTGGAAATTGTAAAAATATTTTTGGAAAAATATCAAGAATGCATGTCAACATTAGACATGAATATAACCATGAAAGAAAAGAAAACAGTATTGAAAGGGACAGGATACTCAGCTCCAGGAGAAGATCTATGTTATGCTATGTTTCGACAGATCCCAGAAGTAACTTTGGAATTAATATTACAATTATTTAATAAAATATGGAATGAAGGTTTAATACCAAGTAGCTGGAAAAGGGCAATAATACTTCCGTTTAATACCAGGGAAAGATCCTATCAGTCCAAATACAGGTGCTGGTCATAAAATTAGAATATTGTGATAAAGTTCATTATTTTCCATAATGTCATGATAAAAATTAAATTGTCATATTTTAGATTCATTGCACACCAACTGAAATATTTCAGGTCTTTTATTGTTTTAATTTTGATGATTTTGGCAAACAGCTCATGAAAACCCAAAATCCCTGTCTCAAAAAATTAGAATATTATGAAAAGGTTCTCTGAACGAGCAATAAAAATAATCATCTGAATCAACAAAGTAACTCTAAACACCTGAAAAAGATTCCTGAGGCCTTTAAAAACTCCCAGCCTGGTTCATGACTCAAAACCGCAATCATGGGTCAGACTGCTGACCTGACTGCTGTCCAGAAGGCCATCACTGACATCCTCAAGCAAGAGGGTGAGAAACGGAAAGAAATTTCT
>NW_006801212.1:10740-14206 GCF_000485575.1 Poecilia formosa | reverse complement strand
AGAAATTTCTTTCTGTTTCTCACCCTCTTGCTTGAGGATGTCAGTGATGGCCTTCTGGACAGCAGTCAGGTCAGCAGTCTGACCCATGATTGCGGTTTTGAGTGATGAACCAGGCTGGGAGTTTTTAAAGGCCTCAGGAATCTTTTTCAGGTGTTTAGAGTTACTTTGTTGATTCAGATTATTTTTATTGCTCGTTCAGAGAACCTTTTCATAATATTCTAATTTTTTGAGACAGGGATTTTGGGTTTTCATGAGCTGTTTGCCAAAATCATCAAAATTAAAACAATAAAAGACCTGAAATATTTCAGTTGGTGTGCAATGAATCTAAAATATATGACAATTTAATTTTTATCATGACATTATGGAAAATGATGAACTTTATCACAATATTCTAATTTTATGACCAGCACCTGTAACTATAGACCAATAGCTTTAACTTCTCATTTAAGTAAATGGATAGAGAAAATAATAGTCAGTAGACTAGAAAATTCCTGCAGAAATTTTAAGGGGCCTGCCAACTGTGCCTATGACTTTAAACCCTGCGTTTCAAATTTGACATGAAAAATAGATAAATGCAGGTCTGACATAAATAGCTCAACAATGCAACATAGTAACTATTGTCAAGTATATCATGACAATGTGAGTTACCATTGAAAAGCAGGGTATGAACCCCAGGTCTGTGAAATTNAAGTAAAAAAAGAAGTGAAGAGCTGCCTCTCTCGCACCTCCACCAGCGCTCAGGATTCTGGTGGAGGAAGCCGCGAGAGTGCCTGACGGACCCGTTGCATGCAGTCACTCATCACACCACTAGGTGGCTCCAAACAAAATCAAAAATACATACAACCATCACTATAATCATTTCGATCAAAACTCACACAGACACACGAGCTCTTCTCTCTGTCACATGAGCGGGTGGTGAAACTAGCGCAAGTGGAGGAGGGATTAATAAGATCACGCATTTTCCATGACGGGTGGCAACCCCAGTCTATGCTATAAAATCTGATTAAGATTAGAGCCTAAATACGTTCTATTTCCAAAACAGAAAGGCTGCGTAATGTTGGCCTAACAAATTACTACTGCTAGCCTAGCCAGGGGCGGATCTACTGGGGTGGCATGGGGTGGCAGTTGCCACCCCAAACGAGAACCTCGCCACCCCTGTTGCCACATTAAGCACTTGAAACTCTTTTTGCTGACAACATTGAATGCAACACAATGTAACCTGACACCCACTGCTAAGTAGCGGGAAGTGCGAGAAAAGGACAGAGCGCGAGGCAGCAGCATTGATGGATACATATATGTTACTGGACTGGACATTATGCGGTTTATCGTAAGTCACATGCGCAGTTGCTGTCCATTGAGTCAGGAATATCGGCGGTCAGGAAACCACTACAATCACGCAAAGAATCAGAATAACGGACGCAATGTTTAGCAGTTAATTCAATCATAGATAATGGTAATAAGGGCTTCAGATTTCACAGGTGAGGAAAACGTTTTAATTTAAAGAAAACATTGAACAAGTGAGCAGTGGGTCAGTTATACTAGCCTAACTGTTGTTGGCCTGCTATTTGATAACCTTAGCATGTGCTGCGCACATGTTCCGTTAGCACTAAACAACCCGCCACCAAGTTATCAGTAGAGCTGCTGTTTAAATCAGCTAATCAACCACCGCGGTGATCAGGCGAAAACTTAATAATCACAATATAGACATTAAGCCTGACAGCATAATGTAACAGACTGGATGTTCTCTTTTAGTGTTTTTGCTACTTATTTGTGTGGGAAATGTTTGCTTTTTGGTGTTGATTCCCCTGATCGGTGATCTCTGCTCTATCTGCTCTTTGACCTGTTTGTTGGTTGCCATGGCAACGGATCCGCATAGAACCGATGCGCAGAGCGAGAAAAGGCAGAATAGAGGTTGTTGGGGCTACTTTATCTTTATTTCTTTATCCATTTGAATTTTGTTACTTTATTATTAAATTTCTATTTTTTTTATTATTTACAGAGTTTATTTGTAGGTTGATAATTGTTGATTTTATTTATTGTTTTGTTTTATTTTCTAAATTTAGACAGGAAGTAATATGGGTCAGTCCACTTTCTATAAGTGCAGGGGCCTGGTGAAGGACCAGCAGGCATTTGGGTTTGGGGTCGATGGTTTTTACCAGAGCAAGAGTGGTAGCATGAGAACAAATGAAAGTTTGGTCTCTGTAATTCACGTGAATTACAGAGATCAAACTTTCATTTTACAATAAGTTTGTACACTGAACCTTTTTTTTGCCCGTGTCGAGAAACTCGACCCCAGTGCCTCAGTAGTGGCTTGGTGGAACTTTTATTGGATGTTTGGCTTGGCAAACAGTCAGAAGTGGTTCTGTCTAGTTTGGTTTTTCACCTGTTAATCAGCTTCATTGTACTTTTATTGTGGTGCACTGCAGCTGCTGCAATTCCTAAAAACAAGCGACAAAAACTGAGCTAATCCCCTGTGTTCGCAAAACGTGGTGATATGTATAACAGTTGTCAAACTGCGGATCCTACAGCATATTTAAAATAAAACTATTGACAAATATAAATTTGCCCTTTCTTGCATCTTGACAAGACTAACAGAAACTAAATTGTTTATAGATTTGTATCATTGAGAATTTATCAAACATCAGTTTTCTAATCTTTATTTTAAGTCATATTTAATAGGTATATCTAATAATGATGGCGCTAATATTTTCGTGACAGACTTGTCTTTGTCCTGTATTGGGATAAAATGGTTTTCTGGACACAGTGCTTATCAATTGACATGCATATCAGTAATGCATATCAATTAGCAGGAGTATGAAAGACGTAAAAATAATTAACTTATACTACATTAAGAAATTGTATTTAAGCCTCGGTGCTACATGAAGCTCATTTTGAAACGATGCAAGTTAGAAACAATATTACGTATTGTTTTTAATAAGGAATATTAAATATATATATATAATATATACACACTGCCACCCCTGAAAAAGTCCCTGCCACCCTCTTGCCACCCCATAAATATTTTTCTAGATCCGGCCCTGAGCCTAACATATCAACTAACGGCTAGAAAAAAACACAAAACACATACCTTTGTAGTCAAACTGGTATCAATCAGCAAGGAATTTGTCCAGTTTATATTATGTATAGATAGTGGATGTTAGGATGTTAAACAGATGTTTGACGTCTTGTGAAAAGGGTCTATAAGGCTCTCTCCGAAGAGAACCACAGAGCAGGCATTCACGATCGATCTGCACACGGATCGTTCTCTTTCCTGTTTATTGACCAATAGAGAGCTGGACGTAGAAGGCTGCTGCCCACCTCATTTACATATCGACGAAGCAGAAATACAGCGAGGGAACAATACAGAAAACAATACATAAAACAATGCAGAAATAAATAGAGCAAATGGAAATATATATTTATTCTTTTATTTATATATTTCTTTTATTTTTATATTGATTCTTTA
>NW_006801212.1:6672-8215 GCF_000485575.1 Poecilia formosa | reverse complement strand
AAATGTCTGTTTAAAACAGCGGAAACTTCAGATTTCAAATGTGTGAAGCCAGATAATTTGTTCAAATTGCTTCCCAGATGTGGAAAATTGATTTTAAATCTTTTCTTAATTTTTGTCTGTTGTATTTTGTGATGCAGGACAGTGTTTTTAAGTTCTTATGCATAATGCACTTAAATAAATGTTTAACTGAGTAAAAGTATTGTTGAAATTGCAGATACCTTTCTTAAAAACTGAGATTATTCATAATATATTTTGTAAAAGTGAAATTCGTTTAATATAAAAATCAACAAGTCCACTTTTATTGGTTCTATTTAATCTTGCAGTGAGTTTTCTTGTGTGGCCCCCTGCAGATCAGATTAAGCTGTATGCGGCCCCTAAACCAAAATTGGTTTGACACCCCTGCTCTAACTAGAGTATGTAATTGTATAGAAAAAGCTTTAAAAATGAAGGAGGTAATGATTATAGTATTTTTGATATAGAAAAAGCATATGATTCACTGTGGAGAGAAGGACTACTTATAAAAATAAATCAGATGGGGATTAGTGGAAAGATGTATAATTGGATAGCAAATTTTTTGCTAAATAGAAAAATAAGAGTTAAGATTGGGAACGATTCAAAAGAGTTTAATGTAGAAAATGGGATACCTCAGGGGAGTGCAATTAGTCCAATATTATTTAATATAATGATTAATGACATTTTTTTCTGATGCCAATAAATGTATAAACTCAGCATTGTATGCAAATGATGGGGCCATATGGATGAGGGGAAAAAATGTAAAACGTGGAAAAAATTAAGAAGGAAATTAATAAAGTGGAAAAATGGTTGTATGAATTGGGTTTTAAATTATCAGCAAGCAAATCTTGTTTTATGGTTGTTACAAATAAAAAAAAATATCGATACAGGAACAATAACATTATACGGACAGCCTTTGGAAAGGGTTAAAGAATTTAAATACCTAGGATTATGGTTGGATAGTTCCTATACATGGAAAACGCATATAGAAAACTTAGAAACTAAATGTAAGAAAGTTATAAACTTACCAAAAGCTGTGGCTGTAAATAACTGAGGTGCAGATCGACAGTCAGAACTGCCTCGGAGGAAACGGCAAAACGTGAGTTCTTCTTCATCTACCCTGCAAAAGTCACTCATCTGCTTAAAAAATGATTTAAAAGATATTAATCAGATTGACTGTAGAAACATCGGTCGTGTTGTTTCAGGTTTCTGATCATTTTTATTGTTTGGACTCCAGGTTGATGTTCGTGAACATTTCTCCAGAGTCGGACAGCTTTGGAGAAATGCTCAACTCTCTGAGGTTTGCCAGCAAGGTCAGTCAGTTTGGTCTGAATTATTTACCATGAAATAAAACATTTTTCTTCTAATCCACAGACGTTATTTCACTAAAACATTTAGTCAGTTTGTTGACACATGGCTGATATTTGGGCTTTTATTATTTAGTGATTCATAGTTGGATGAATCATTCATGTTTATCACCATCCTGATGAGTTTCTGTTTAAATAGAGCTTCATGTTCAGTTCTGCCATAA
>NW_006801212.1:0-6337 GCF_000485575.1 Poecilia formosa | reverse complement strand
TTCATATCTATTGAAAGCTTCCTGCTCTTTAACCTTTAATCTGTTTCGTTCTCAGTTCACCTTCACTGCGAGTTTTGTTGAAATCTACAACGAGACCCTGCGGGACCTGCTGTACTCTGGCAAGGCCAGCAAGAGGCCCGATCATGAAATTAGAAAGACGGCCAGCAACGACGTGACGGTCACCAACCTGACCTACCAGACGGTCTCCACCGAGGACGAGGCACGGCTCCATCTGAGGATCCTGGTTCTACAACAGAGACCAAAATGTAAAGACTTGCAGGAAATCATCTGCTTTTTCCTTCAGGTTCTTGGTTTAATCGCTGTGGCCAAACAGAACCGCTCCACGGCCCAGATGGGCCTGAATGCTCACTCCTCCCGCTCACACTCGGTGTTCCAGCTGGAGATCGAGGGAGAGAACGCTGGCAGGGACATCAAATGCAAGTGTGAGTGTTTTTTTTGTTTTTTTTTTTTGTTTTTTTTTATCTCCAAATGGTGGAGTTGGGTTCACCTTTTATACTTAAAATATTACTTTTGATTGGTGGGAACAATCTGCTCTTTTTGCTTATTTCAAGCAGAACTGTAGATTTTCAGAGANGCCACTTATCAGTCATCAATCAGCTCAATCACCTTAAGATTAACTCAATAATCAATAACTTGTATCCCAATCAGAAATTTGAAAAATCACTTATTTTTGTTTCTGAACTCTGTAATTCACTGAGACTGTTCTCAAACTCTAAATAAGTGACTGAAACTGGTTTGTGTTTTCATATCTATTGAAAGCTTCCTGCTCTTTAACCTTTAATCTGTTTGGTTCTCAGTTCACCTTCACTGCCAGTATCGTTGAAATATACAACGAGACCCTGCAGGACCTGATGTACTCCGGCAAGGCCAGCAAGAGGCCCGATCACAAGATTAGGAAGACGGCCAGCAACGACATCACCGTGACCAACCTGACCTACCAGACGGTCTCCAGGTGAACAATTGCATCATCAGAGAGTGAGGTCCCAACAAAGAATAGGCCGACATTTTTATATGAACAGCTTGTATGAACATTTTTATATTCTTTTACTATAATCAACATCAGTGATGTTGTTAGGAAACGGGTCCATTTTATTTATTGTGGATCTTTTCTTTAAAATATGAATAAATGTATTGTCTTTGATGAAGTCTAGGAATTTTTAAATATAATTTATTATTTTTAATTATATTTTAAATTTTATTATATTTAAATTTTTAAATATAATTGCAATAAAGGTTTTTTACTTTCAATAATAAAGTGACTTTAATGGATTTCGAAACAACCCAGATAGCACATGATGTTAAATCAACGTTGAAAAATAGTTAGAATCGTTGATTTTTGGTTGAAGTCGACAAATGATGGTGGATCAACCATAAAACAATCATCTGATCAAACTGTTGAAACTGTCATTGAATCAATGTTGTTTTGTGGTTGAAATCTAATGAATGAAATGCCGAAGTCTGATCAATGTCAGCTGTTTTGCCGCACCCCTTCCCCTCCTCTCCTCCTCATCAGAGCTCTGGGTCAGAGCATTTGATCACTGAGCGGGGGTTATCACATTTAAATTAAGCACTGTAGAGGATAGTGGGTGCTGATTCCTTTCTGTAATTTTTTTTACTTGTTAATAAAAATTCTTACTGACCGTTTGTGTGTGATATATTGACACAAAAACATCTACAACTTACTACAATGAGTGGTGCGGTCCACCCCTGCTATTTACATGAGTGGGATGTCCCAAACACACAGCCTCTTTGCTGTTGCCTTGTTGGCAAAAGATGTTAATTCAATGTTGAATTATGATCACAAAGGCTGCATGTATGGTTCAGGTCAACGACAGAAGCTGGATCAACCATCAAACAACCATTCAATTCTAGCCAATTAACATTCATTGATTGAAATGTCAACATCGAATCCAGTGTTTTTCAGCACCGGTCCACCAGGCACACTGCCCTGCAAGTTTTAGGCATTTCCCTAATTCAGCACACATGATTTTAATTGACATCTGATTAACGGGGTTTTGCTGAACTGAAAACATGCAGGTCAGTTTGATTGAGGACAAGGTTTGGGGAAGAACTAGTAATCTAAATGTTCAATCAATGTAAGGTGTTTTTTGACCCCTCACCACCACCTGCCATTCAAACGCCCAACCCCCTTCCCTCCACCCGCCAAAGACACACACACCTTTTTCCCCCCACCTGGGCCCATCTACCCCTCAATCGGGTGAAACAACTTTAATTTTAAGTGAGGGTTTTTCATTTTTCACATTTTATTTTTTAAAAGATTTTTTTGGCTAGTGGCCTTTATTTGATAGTTAATTGACAGGAAAGTGGGTGATGAGAGAGGGGGGGTAATGCAGCAAAGGTTGCCAAGGTCAGGAATCGAACCTGCAACAGCTGCGTTGAGGACTAGGGTCTCAATTGTGGGTTGTGCTTAAACCCCTGTTTAAAGATCTGTCCCTCTTTTCTTAAATGAAATGCTATATCAAACCCATGTTGTCATTTTTAACCTTCTGTACACAGTTTACCCATCATCTGCCAATAATATAGTGTTTAACACCAGTGAAGAAACTTTTAATGGCATGTTGTGATGTTCTGCACAGTTTTCGAAGTTCCCTTAAACACAGTAGCATTCTCAAGGTGCTCTTTTAGTACTCCATCAAGAGAAGCAAGAAAATTCTCATACAGATCACCTGCTTGCCAAAAGTTGATGCGCCTACATACACTCTCATTAGAACGGCGCCCTGCACATAGGAAGTGTGCACAATGTGAGCAATTAAATAGAATTATGTATTTACTATTTTAATAAATTCTAACATGTCTATTGGACACACAGTATGAATACATACATTTCTAAGTATTTTGCAGTTCAGAATTAAATCATTTATCTAAACAATTTAAAGGGGGCGGCGCCCAAGCGCCCCCTACTGGCCAGCCGCCACTGTTTCAATGTCGGCGTTCAACGTTGATTCAATGTTTCAATCATTCTGTGCTATCTGGGAAAAGTGAATTGAGGATTTGTGTTGGATTTAAAAATATTTCACAACATAAAATAAACTCAACGATACAGATAAATAGTTGCAATATTTGATTTACAGGTGCAAAATAGAAAAGGGTGGATGAATACTTTTTTTTCTTTTTGTTAAATTCTGTAGCTGAAGTCTGTACTTCTTTACCCTGTTGGGTACTTTTCTCGAACCTATATTAAAGAACCACAGACAACGTATATGAATTTTATGACAAAGCTTTTGCAAAAGGAGAAGTCTCCGCCAACCGCCTCTCCAGGCCGTTCACAGAGAGTTCTGGTCTGCTTCCACGTGAGCCCCTGTTTTATTGTCAAAGCAGAACAGCCAGAAAAAAACAAGAGGTCGTAAAATATTTAACCTAAACAAACCAGCAACTCAGTTCCAGGTGTGATAACTGATCTACGGTCTGAGCCCGGTTCAAATCTCGGTCAAACTGTCAACAAAGAGGGAGGATAAACAAGAGACAAAATACGACTGCTCACAGGCAGTTAGGAGGTATTCTGGTTGATAAGAATTTAAGGTCTGAGAAACACAGAGTTAACTGTTACACATGAAGATGAAACAGACAGTCCTGACCTCCAGGTCAGTTTATACACACATAAGGAAGAGAACACTTTAAACTAATTAACATTAGACTGAATATGAACTAAAGTAATAACAAAATGATAATACCAAAAATTCTCTAACAACCCAGCTGTAATTTTACTCTGAAAAACCGACTAGTTTCTTTAAAAATATGTGAAAATAAAATTCTTGGTGATACTTTTATATATATTTATATATTAAATTAAATCTCCATATTCTTTCTGTGATTATCGGCGTCTTTATTAAAGCTTACTTGAAATATGTGATTTTCTGTCGGCCAAAGGCGGGCCCGCCTGTCTGGAATGGCCTTAAAGGCGCAGAGTCGCTGTCTGCAGCCGCAGGGATCCGACGGGCAGCGGGTTCGGTGAAAATGCGCCAGGAAGTTCTGGTTCTGGGTGACCTGGCAGCGGTTCCTGTCCTCGGCTCCGCCACACACCGGACCTCTGAGGGCTGCAGGGACTTCCAGATGTTTCACAGATGTCTCTCTCTGTCGGACTGGAGCTGACAATCTCAGGACTTGGTAACAGCTCAGTCTGGGATGTGCAGCTCTCTAAGTGCCACTTGACTGGTTGTAGGCTGGCTTTCTCATGCACTCTGCAGTAAAGTGTTATCAGTGGAGAACCTGCAGAGATGTGCAGCTTTCTGTAAAATCAACCTGTTAAACTAGAACAACACTGTGCTGTCAGTATGATCTGCTGCTTTGTGTCTGATGGGTGACGCATGACATGCAATAGAAATGAACATATTTGACTGCAGGATGTGGAAACTCCTGTTTATAAAGGAATGAGTATGTGCAGATGAGTAATCTGCAGAATATTTTAGTTAAACGTTAATCATATTTAATATTAAAGAGCTGTTTGCATGCAAATCTCAGTTTGTTTCTGTATATTTTGGTTAATTTATATAATGCATGCACTGGTTTGCATGCATTCTCTTCATTCAAACCAGAAGAGCTGAACTCATACTTCAGTTCAGCTGAAGTTCTTCAGCTGAACTGAAGTAAACAATACTTTAGCTTCAAAGTAGCAATTATTTGTTTTGAAACTTAATTTTCCAGTTGAAGAGACTGGCAGCTGAATAGGGATGGGAATGTAACTGAACAAAATTCTGGATAAAGATTGCATGCTCTCCTTGTGCATGCATGGGTTCTTTCCAGGTACTCCAACTTCCTCTGACGTCTGAAAACATGCCCGTTTGGTTAATTTGTTTCTTAAAATTCGTCTTGGAGATGAGTGTGTGTCTCTGATGGAGTGGTGACCTTTGCAAAGTGTAGCCGGCGTTTCATATGATGACAAAGCACAAGACCCCTTGTGATGAGATTGAGCTGGAAACGGTAAGCAGTGGGTCCATTCTCACACCTAAGCTCATGATAATAGTTTTCTCATGCGAGTTCTGGTTAGAAAGGTTGATACTTGTGTTGTTGTGCCTAAACATGACTTCAGCCTTATTAATCATCAAAATTAAGATAGTTCACCGCCATGACAACCAGGCAATCAAGCAAAGACTGAACAGAGCAGAAATGTGCTGTAGGGGAAAATTACCTGAGCAGTAATCATAAAAATGAGACGAAATATTATCAATTTAGGGGGAAAAGCATGAAGTGTCACAAGGTATAAAGAAAAACAAAGAGGTATCAGAATTAAGTGTGACCTTGGGTACAGCTATAAATCCTTTACCAGATCACACAGATAAGTTTGTAAAAATGGACAGAGGCACTGCTGCAGATTACAAAGTTTATTGAATTCACAAATGTTTCATGAGTAAAAAATAGTCACAATTTTATTATATCAAGTGACCGCACTAAAGGTGGGGGTCTATGCTGGCCCTGGGATCCTTCAAGCTGAAAAATAAAACCCAATTAGATAAAAATAGACTGTTTGGGGGAGGAATAATAAAGAAAACAAATACAACTAAATACACCCAAGTGTTCCCCAACAAAAGCGCACTCACACACACATCCCTGGTGAATACAGCAAAAAAAAAAAAATAAATAAATAAAAAAACTCCCCTTCCACTAGTCTCCTCAATCTAGATAAAACAGCCTAGGACCCAGGGACAGCATAGGTCCCAGTATTAAAGTAAGCCAGAGGGCTACAATAGAAACTCCTTTTTCCTAAACAAAACCCAAAACAACAAAAAAAATTATTTTAACCAACAATAACCATCTAAGTAAATAAACCTAAACAAACAAAAGAGAAAAAAAAAGAAAGAAATTGAAACAAGTTAAAAACTGAAACAGTAGCAGGCCAACCTACACACAAAAGAAATCAAGTTAGACAAGAACATTAACCAGCCAGATAATCACAAGAGCCGGCCCTTACCTTCTCTAAAGTGAAAGCGGTAAACGGCGCTCTTGACGTCACTTTCTAAAGTGCGTTTCCTATAACGATCAGTGGCGGAATCAGACATAAATTCTAAACTCACTTCATGATCAACGTTACACATACCTCTGCACGAGTCATCAGCCTGCGTCTGCTCTCCTCAGCGATCTACCTGCTTTTAAATGTATATGCCAATTACTCGTCTCCCTAACAAGCCAGCTGCACTCTGTCACAGCGTCTTCCATGTATGGACAAGAGGAAGAGGGCGCAGCAGTGCACAGTCGGAGGGGACAATATGCCCCGGCTACATAAGCCTTGTGGTACGCCCCATGAGAGGTCCGGAGAAGTGAAAATAAAATCATTAATACCGACATAAAAACTTCAACAAAA
>NW_006801211.1:0-16063 GCF_000485575.1 Poecilia formosa | reverse complement strand
GCAGTCCCACAGAAGGTGTGTAAAGTAGTCTCCCTGCAAGGCGGCAGCAACTTCTCATCGACTGCATTTGCCTAAAAAGTGGCTCAGTTCAGAGAGAAGTTAGTTTCTCCCACTTCCTTTTAAGATCTAAATGTTGCCCGACTTGAGTGAGACGACATCAGGGCACCGTGACATCTGCGTGACCCACATGTAGTGTAATCGGACAATGGGATCAAACGGCTTCATGTAATCCCCACATTTAAGCCTTATCCATTGTCAAGAACTGGTAATGCTGTCTAATGTATCCTCATCTGCGTCCGATAACATTCACTTTGTTTTCACCGAACGCAAAGTGTTCTAGCAACACCCTGAGAACGCACAAGCGCCATTCGTAGTGCCAGTACAAAAACTCGAACTCTTTATCAAATGACCGATCAGCTCCCGAATAAACCAGCACATCCACCGCCTCGTCGTTCAGAGCTGCTTTGATAAGCAAACATCTTGATAACCTGTGCAGCCTGTCGGAAGAAAAAGAAAATCTGAAGGTTATGGGAATAAAGGAGGATCTTGTTAGAATCTAAGCTTTTTAGTTGATCCACTGTCTCCGTGTTCTTTACTAAACAAACAAAAAAAAGAAATCAGAGGCTGTTAAGTAAAATATCGTTCATTTGCAGGTTGCTGTGGGATGCTCTCCTTCCCCCTAATGCCCGTGTGCGCTCCCCACTGCCCTTATCTCGACTCTCAGCCCACCAACTGCAGCATCATGGAGTGTTTTCAGTTCCACATTAGCACATTGTCTTCCTTTGATGTCTCCCCTGCAGTGAGCCCCCCTAGTGAGCAAATTTGTCACGTCGAAGCAGCGAGAGGCTCGGATTTCCCGTTGCAAAGTATCCGGCACATGCTCGCTCCGATTGACCCTTAATCAGGTCGACTGTTAGTCAAAGATGAACTTTATCTTCGTGGGGGGAAAAAAATCTATGTCTTTGAGGTAAGAAGGCATTTTAAGACAAAAGCCGTCAGTTTTAATAAATTTAATAAACCTTAAATTCATTTTTGTGCCCAGCAATAAACAAACTGAGCTCAATTAGATTACATTTTATGCAGGGTTTCCAAATGATGTTATGAAAATGTAAACCCCTAAAGGTTTAAGATCATACTATCCTAGCACACACAACAGTGAATAGTGGATACTAACTTGTATTTTTTTTTCAACGACAAAAAAGATATATATACATTTTAAACTTTCACTCAAACTATTTGGACAAATTAATATGTAGAAAATTAAGATAATGCTTTAAAAAGCTAAAAATTCAACAAAGTCAGTGCAACATGACGCCAAGTGTCAAAGCAAAAAACACGGTTGTTTAAAACGGTACAGAAATAGATGTCTTACATTATATAAAAATGATATGGCTATGATTGGGCTTAAGCCATCGTTATTTAGAAAACACACTTTAAAGCATGCCATTTATGACAAAGCAGTCAGATGATATTTTTCATTTAGAGCCAATGCTTGCAACGTTCTTAATAAATTGACAAAGAAAAGCTCTTGCAGGCGTAACCTCCAGTCAACATTTCTACCTGCACGAAGACTAATTTGTGCTACGTCCTCAAACCTAATGGAGATGCGATGTGAGTGGTTTCTAAAGCTGCAGGATAGTTGATGTTGTTTGGTCTAATGGATCCTTTATGGTCACTAATTCTTTAAGTGGGCAGGTGGTTCAGTCGGCAGAGGTTATTACACCCGCAACCTATACCCGAGCTTTACACTACATCAGGTTCTTCCTATATCTTATTAGCTTGTTTTTTTTGTTGGTAAAAATATTTCTAGATACTACTTAGCTCATATTCTATATGTTTTTTTGTACATACCAGTACTGTACAAGTACAAAATAGCAAAAGGTAGAAATCACACACACGCATTAGGTCAGCTGCAGGTAATTGAGGTGTGTGATTAGAATTTAGTAGTACATGATCCCTATGCATCTACTACACCGGTTAGATGTCTATGATCCTAAATGATAAAGATCAAAGTTACATTTATGGCTAAACACGAAACAGAAGAAGAAGCTGTATATCCTGAATAAAATTTGCTTCTCAGGCTCTGACTTCTGCTATGAATTAAGCACCGTTTACAGAAAAGCAGCTTAGAACAAAATACAGGCAGAAAAGATTACCCACTAAAGTAGATGCAGATAAGTGCACATTGGAGATTTTTTAAAAAAAAGTAACCCAACGATAAGGATTCTACAACTTTCCTTTCGATATTGCGTTGTTTCGAACAACGCAACAACAAAGAGGGGGGGAAAGAAACTTAAAGGAAAAGAAGGAGATATCGAAAGAGTCTTGCACTTTACAATGGAACGAGAACAAAGGATGAAAACAAAATGACAGCAAGCAGCAATGAAACCGCAGTTCCACTCCGGGGACTACTTTGGCGTCTAAAGCGTCTCCGTCTCTTTGAACACGAGCCAACGGGAGTCTGCGCAGGGAAAAAGCACATCCATCTGAAAGTGAAGGAGACACGCCGTCTCACCTTCTTCCTCTGACGTTTGTGGTGTAAATGTTCCCTGAAGGCCTCTTACAAAAGGGGGGGGTGTTAAATGTTAAAGCACCGTTTGACTTGGATTAACTGTACCACTGTCTCCGGGACTGAAAAGCCACTTTGAAGGTTTCCAGATGATGAAAAGTGTGGAAGTCGTATCCGGTTTGGTTGCTTTTTCAACCACAACTTTTACAGAATGAAGGCAATTTATGAACACGACTAAGAAGTCCGAACAAAAAAATTGCTAATTCAACACCACTAATCCTTTTCCCACCTTACGCTTCTGTCCAGTGGTGCAATTTTATTTTTTTTTACTAACAAATGTACAACGGGGTGATGAAATATGGATTTCCTCACAACCAAATCCCTTCAAATTTGGCTTTGTTTGTGTTTGGGTGGATGAAATCCCAGGAGGAGCAAGAATCAAACTATTCAGCTGGCCGTACAGGATGCATCTTGTTGCTGAAAAATGTTCCAAAAAGTCAAGTTACAGAAGAATATGGAAGAGATGGCAAAGAGTCAAACTACACTTGGCCTCAAGAAAAACTGAGATGCACTTTACAGACAAGATTGTTCTTTTTGAGTCTAATGGCCACAGACAGCTTGTCAGACGACCCTGAAACACTGAATTACAACAACGAGTAGCTTGGTGCTTCAGGCATCAGAACATGGGGATGCTTCTCGTTCATCAGAAATCCCTCAAAACCGTATGTTGTCAAAAAGGAAATGAGTGTTTCAACAAAACAACTCCAAACGCAGCAGTCAGAGAGCAGCTTCGTGGTGTCCATCCAAATCTGTTGTACCTATTCCAAAAGGAGGTGAAAAGTTGGGGGTTTTTTTATGTTTCAAAATCTTTATGTAAAAAATGTTTGTCCTAACAAAATACAGTTTCTGAATCCCCACAATTTAGGACGCGACACACGCTTCCACGAGATCAGAGAAGTCACGCTGCCACAACGGTCTGATTTGATGAAATCAGCTTTAATTAGGCCCGACGTGCGTTCGCTGTGCCTTTGCCTCCCGCAAAAGCGTGTCACAATTAGACGCAGCGGAATTTCAAAACGCTCCATTTCGTGGCGCTGAGGCTGTGGTGAAGGATAGGGATGGATGACAGTGAAGTCTCCCCCCCGAAGGCTAAAGAAAATCAATTAAGTGATGGGCCAATCAAATACGCAGGATCTACATAAAGTCTGGTGATTATTGCATAACATCGTCAACCAGTGACACTGGTGGGTACGGCTAGCATTTCATCATTAGCTCTCTAGGTTGGAAACTGCAACACCAAGGAGAAGCTTTCTGACTGATGTGCTTGACTTTGACCATTGTTAAAATATATCTTGTCATAATGAGCAATGCATCACTGAGCTTTAGGAGCTTTTTGCTTGCTTTGTTGTAAACGCAGCCAGGAGAAGTAAAACGTATCGAACCATGGATTCACATCTGTGAATTTTACCACATCACTGTGCTCCGGTTCTGCCGGACAAGGCCCAGCTTTATGCTTTCCTGAAAGCCTTAAATGCATTTTATGTCCAAGCAGCCTTAAAGTTAAATCGCTTTGTCATTATAAACTTACAAGGTTCTATTTTGCAGCGATTCCCCTCCCAAACACAATTGGAGGCATTGCTCCTGCTCCTACTATAGACAGCTTAAAACAACAAGGCTTGGGAAAGCTACTTTCAATGCCATTTGTTTCTTCTTTAGGAGAAACTGGAGTGGGCTGAACTCAGTATCAGACTGGAGATTGGAAATCATCTAAAAATCTGAGCGATGAATCTTTAGAAGCCCTCCATTTTAGGCTCCATAAGTAGAACATTTTTTAAGAGTGAATGTCTTTGGAGCTCTAATGAAGGTAATTCTCTGCGAAAATCAAATGTGAACGAACAACAAGTGGGGGTGGGAAGCGGGAGCCGGCTGAACTCGCTGTCTGCATCAATAAACCGATGCTTTGTTCCTCAACCCCAATTTATTTGAAAACAGATAATGCCACAAGTTAATTTGACCACATAAAGCCTCGTTCTTGGCAGTCTGGCTCTCGCTCTTTCAACTCTCCTTGGTTTGTTTCTACAGAAACACAGACTCATGAGCTCCTGATAGCATTTTGGTCATTTTTCCGCATTCATTTGGGTTTCCTTGACATGATTCACGTTTTAGATGCAACATTTTTGTTGGTCTAATTAATCTGAAATAACTCAGTTTCCGGTAACAGAATCTAAATCTCATTAACCTGAAACAAACCCTTGCTTCTCGCACCTTAAAGTTTCAACTTGTTCTTCTCCCTTGTTGCTGCAGCGGCTTTGATTTGGCTTCCCATATCAACACAACAACAAGCTGGGATTACAAGGGTAAGCCGTCACGGTTAGCTGCTCCTCAGAGGCGCCTGTGCTTACCTAAGCCTTGCATAATTGAACCCCTTTTTTAAAAATGTATTTTTGTGAATCCTGAATGCAACTAAACCGTAAACGGAAAATGAGTGCGGTTTTGATAAGTAGGATTTATGCGTTTGTGGTTTTTGAGATGGTCAGTCTAGACAACTGTAACACCTGTTGTGGTTCCTCTAATTTATTGTGAGGAAGCTACACTTTGGCACAAAGTGACAACGTTTGACTAAACTTAAAACTCCAGAAAGCGTCGACTCAGATTTATTAGTTCTAAAGAAGCGACAAAGAAGCAAACAAACAAATAAAGACCATTGCTTCAGTAGAACAATCGCGCAACTCGTCAGAAAAACAGACGTAGCCTAGCATCACAAACGTCTCAAAATTCAGTAATAGAGTGCTTACACTGCCAAAGCTGAATTCAAACCTACTTTATAGGAATTTTGTGCCTAATGATTCTTTCAGTAGCAACAAGATTTGTGACTGGGGCAACAAAAGAGATGATAAAGCTTCCAGTCAACAGGTGGCGCCAAACGCACAACAAGCAAGTCAGATTGGAAGAAGAAGAAACAACAATGGGGAGAAAAGCAGTGCACGTTCTTATATTTTCATATCAATTTCCTTCTTTTTGGGTGATTGATTACTAAATTTAGTTGACAATTGTTTCAATCATTGATTAATTGTGATTAATTGCAATTCCAACACATGAATAAGTTCATTTAAATCATTCCACTGTAGCTCTGGCTTTATGTTGAGGCTTGTTATCCTGCTGGAATGCAAACCTTTTCCTTTCTCCCATCCTTCCTCAGCACTGCCTCACCCATCTTTCAGTCAACTCTGTCGCAGCAAGAAAAAGGAGGACTTCCAAGTCATAACATTGGAGAAAATACAATATTGCGACGGTTGTCGAATGCCGCAGCAATGCCATCAATAGTGATTAACCCACATTTTCCGCAGTCCACTTTCTTCCCCATCAACACAATCTCTCCAACACTCTTCCTGACCTCTCTTTTTATCGATCGATATAAACTGCACTCAGTCACGGCCGTAACGGATAGCCACAGTCCGGCCGAATGGCCAGAACCGTTCTTGGAGAGCAAGATTTTAATGTGAAGAGCTTGAAATATTACAGCCTGCTTAACATTACATCAACACAGCGCTCTGCGGATACTGCGAGGATTATTCCATTCGATAGATTGTACAACGCTACCGTTCTGTGCAACATTAATGTACTTTTAGGCTTGTATTCATAGGTGTCGTATGGCGTAAAAACAATATATAGCCTCATTAAATAAACTAGATGCTTTTTAAAAGGCTGTGATCTTATATCCTTCACCTGTGAGTTTTATAGGAGGAATAAAAATGTCCAACATGCGCTTATGCAGCGATATCTCAGCAGGAACGCCTCACTGTTGACAGAAGGTTAAAGTGCCAATTATTGCGGTTTTAATAAAGAATTAAGATTTAATAGCTGAATCAATTAGCCTCCCAGGCTACACTTCAATTAAGCCTTTAGCCTCTTTAAGCTTACCTCGCCAATTTACCATTGCAGAGATGCTGACCTGGCAAAACCTGGGCCCAGATAACTGCGCACCAATGTTACAGCACAAAGGAATTATGCAGCGCAAGCAAACCAAGTCTGGTGGAACTTGTATTACAAATCCAGGAGCGAAGTAACAGCAGCGAGGCCTCCAGGTTAGCTCGATTAGCAAACATTAGCGATGCTGTAGACGGATATAATGAGCTAAACTGCCTTCTGGACTTCTGTCTCATGTTCTGCAGATATAGTCGGGACGTTAACACCATATGCTCATCAGACACAATCTTGTCAACAGGATGCAGATCCTATTAGTGTGGAAGGTAAAAGTGCAAATTACAACAACGACCTAGACAGTAGAAACAAAGCCAAGTCTGAGAACGAAAAATTTGTCAACTTTTAATGGCAGTGTTGCAGTTTGTCTGACTTTGATTAATGCCATTTCTTTATATAGTTAAGGTTTACAAAATGTGGCTCATGGAACAATGGGGGGCTTGGGATTTTTTTATTTTTTATTTTTGCATGGCCCACAGTGTTCAAAAAGCAACAATAAGCAGGTACACTTTAAAATTTAGAGAGAATTTTTCTGACAAATTGTAATCTCCTTGAAAAGCTACTGAGGGCCACAAAAGAAAATCATTTCAAGGGCCACAAATGGTCATGAGAAGCAACATTAAGGAGAGAAGCACCTCGTAGCCACATGAATCTCTAGGAATCAACAAGTTTGTCTCTGGCAACCGACTGGTGATCCACTACAAGCAATTTACAACATGGAAAGGGAATGGACAATATTCTTAGCAAAATCTCCATATTTCAATATATTTTCTGGGAATTTTATGCGGTTTTGTCACATAATGTTGACAATCTCTTAATGTTGGACAGAAATTGTTTTTCCTCAGAAACAAACAAAGGTTAATGAGGTACATTTCTGATTATTTCACCTCGAAATATAAATTACTGTGGTGAACTTGCTCTCGTTTCTTCAAAGAAAAAAAGCTCATTTTTAGTGATTTATAGACAGAATCCAAAGTGCCACGGTTACAAACATTACAGATTTCAACAGAAATACACAAATAAAAACCGCAGGTATGAACACAAATACAAGTGTCTGCTGGGAGAGTCTAATGCAGCCAGTCACTTGCACTTTATTGCACATTTTAACCCGCTCAGAAGGAGCCACCTGATGGATGCTTTGCTGTTTAAAGTGATGTTTTTTTATCAGGGTTTTGCAGCAGGAGAATCACATGGAACATGATCTAGTTTTGGAATTCCCTGCCACCACCCACTTTCATGCATCTCGTTTGCCCTCGCCGCTGCCAGCCCTGGTAAGAGAGCGGCAACTATTTATCTCAAGGCTTTGCGGCTGGAATACAAAACGATCAGGTATTAATAGACTTCGCTGCTGGTTTTGAACTGAAACTGTTGCACCAGACTCTCTCTGGGTTTTTTTTTATTTTTTTTTTTTTTTACATATTTCTAACAAAATCTAGACTTCTTCCCTGTACCGTCGTTCTTGTCGGGAACAGCTCCCCATCTGCTTTAGATTATTTCTCGATGACCTCCGTGCTACGAACGTTGATGAGAGGAACTTTCACGGGCTTGAAGACAAAAAAAATGCCCATAAATCAAAGAAAGAACAGAAATGTTGCAATGATTCCTTCATTTTCAGAGGAAATGCCCTCTGACATTTCTCAGCCTGCGCAAATTGAAACGTCAATGGCGAACAACCTCCTGCAAACCCCAAAATCGGCCTCGCAGTGCTGCTGCATCATTGCTATTTGTTTACAGAGCGCCTCGCAGCAACGCCAAAGGTCAACTTTCTTATTTTTTTCCCCCCTAATGGTCGAAGGGCTCGAGCAAAGCTGAACACAATCTGGCCTTGTGTTTTTTTTTTCTTTGTTTTCTTCCTTCGCGTCGTGCAACAGAGCGACGTCCATATTACCAGATGGATGAGTCAGTTTAAATGCACAACATCTGAATCTTCTTGCAGACGCCAGAAGCTTTTATTACAGGTTTCAGCGACTAGTTAGTGGAAGTCTGACGTGTTTGGCTTCTATTCAGACATTTGTGCCGCCTCACAGCAATCGTACGGCATACAGTTATACTTAAATCGACGTCATTTCAGACAAAAGATAATAGTGTGAAACCAAGATGAGATGAGAAAAGTCAGCCTTTCAGCAGCAGAAGCGGCACTGAAAGAGCTTCAGATTCGATGAAAATGTTTTCTGCTCGTTGCTGTCAGAGTTCGCGAGTGGAAACTTCCGGAGAAACGGGACACTCACGGTTTGCTGGCATCACTTTTTCAAGTACAAAAAGTACAAATGTTGACAACTGACATATAACAAGAAAAACAAACAAAAAAAAACATTTTTTAAGAAATGAAAAAGTCCACCATATGTATTTTGCTCCGTCTTTGCAAGATTTGCACATCTCAAGAAAGTTTCGACAATTTTTTGAGAAATATTTCAATCTCAGCCTTTAAGCATTGCTGCAGAATCTCAGCCAGATTCAAGTCTTTGACTTTGACTGGGCCACTCTAAACACATAAACATGCTTTGGTCAAAAACCATTTAATTGGACATAAAACTCCAACTAAGTCTCACACATTTCACAGCTCCCTGTCCCTGCGGAAGAAAATCTTCCCCTCAGCACAATACATCCACCTCTTTGTTTAACTGTGGGAAGCGAATTAGGCCACCTCTGAGGGAAATGTTTGCCTTGCATTTTCTTTTTGAGGAATCAAAATGCATGTAACCTACAATCGGCTGTCGCTTTAGTCCATTTTCACGTATCTGCAGTTTATGTCCCCAAAGGTTGAATAAGCAGGGTAGATCTCACATAGTCAGCAGTTTTTTTTTCCAGAGCAGAGAAGAAGAAGAAAAAGAAAAAAAATGGAGAAATAGAAGCGTTAGCCGGACCACAAGGGAGTTGAGACTAAGTGCTTTCTGTCAAGGCCTAGGCTTTGAATGTTTTGAGATTAACCCCGAATAGCTTTTGATCGGGGAGTTTAAATAAGTTTTACATAATTCTCACCTCTCGCTGTCCCAAGTTTTCCTGCTATCGCAAAAATGCTGCCTTCGGAGTCTCACTCCGAGCAGAAAGCGCAGATAGTCCGTCAATCGGCACGCTGTTGGAGACGGCTCTATAATCAGCTTTGAGAACATATTAGGTTTGTATGTCGGCCTTTGTAGTTGCCTCAGTCATCCGCTGCAATCAAAGAACTCCACTAATTAAACATTACGCTAAGAGATATGACAGCTTGGAAGAGAAAATTAATTTAAAATTATAACTTACTTTTATTGGGTTTTTTTCCATCTCAATTCTCTATGAAATTGAAATATCTAAAAAAAAAAAAAAAATGGATGTAGAAGGAGGTCGTTCCAGGAGAAATAAAAAGTCTATTTTGCTCGGTCTGAGCAGAGATGTTTTTATTTCAAACATAAAACGAAAGAAAAACCTTGAAAAGTAGAGCACGACTCAAAGGAGCAAGCGGCTTCATAAAAAGGTTTCATTCTACGACTCAATTTTATCCAAACAAACAACGAGGATAATCGTTGTAGTTGTCCAAGCAAGAGAAGTCGTCGATTTAGGTTCAATTTACTAAACTAAACATTTCCAAGAGGAGCACTGCAGAAAAACCTCAACGTGGTTTAAAAAAAAAAAAAGATTCCACATGGCACAAGTAAAGGATTTCCTGTTGTCCCCCATTCTCATTCAAGCCGAGAACGGAGCCGAATGTGGACATTAATTGCGTGCCAAGGCTGGGCAGAGCTGAATTCAAGATGGGACTCATTGATTTTTATCTGTTTCAGAAAAATCCATGATTCATTGCATGTCATTTCTGTCCGGAGACGAGGAAGGTTTATCAATTTCTCCTCCCTGTTTTCCTCAAAGCAGAGAGAAGGCCAAGGCCAAGATTTTTTGGAACATTTTCTGTAATAGCCAGGCGCTAATATGAAGTTTATCTGAGTACAGGTGAGTTCAGACAGAAAATCCTGAAACCTTTGAAATGTAGTTAGAAGTATTTTGGGTTAGAGGCCCAAAAATAGACATTTTCTTGCACAGGCTTTAAAAGGTTATGGACAAATTGCTCAGGTTAATCAGTCGATGAATTATTCATGTTCAGGTCTAAATAAGATGGAGGAGATTTAGAAATCTGAGCAATAGAAGGAGTCTCTTTTTTTTTTTTTACAAACATATAACAATTTCTCGAGTTTTTATTTCACCTTACAGTTTAAGTGTTCATTGAATATAAAGACACCGAATTTTGGAAGTGGTGAACATAATAAACAAATCTCATATATATATATATATATATATATATATATATATATATATATATATAGTCTACTGCGTGACAATCAGTAGAAGCTTTTAACCGAATTCAGCTACATTTTCAGCTTTTGCTTTGCACAACGTCCATTCTTAGATTTATTTCTTTTATTCGCCTGATTGGAGCTTTAAAGTACGAAATACGGACTGGTCATTTTATTAAGAGATTATGATGGTTCTCTTAGTTTTGACTCCTTAATGTATTCAGTCAGCGCAAATTATGTAACAAACACAATTGCTGCTTCTGTTGGACGGCATTTCATCCAAGCTGGCAGAGGCCGAGCGTGGCGCATGAATTTCATCACCTGACGATTTTTCTCCCTTTGAACTGTCAAAAGATTAAAAATACAAACCAGTATTGATGGATTTAACTCAGCAGGGGGGCCTCTGCATCATATTTGATGTCCAAAAAAAAAAAAAACCAGCCACCCACTCTCTCTCACACACACACAGGCACAAATCACCTTTGCCAAAGAAATTGCGTTCCTCCCCTGCGCTGTTTTAACTTCAATGGGGTTAGAAACACAATTACCTCATCCTCCAATGAAATACACTCTGTGACTGTAAGGAGAAATGAAAGGAGACAAAGAGATGGCGGTGGAGGGGAAGCAGAAATGAGGGCAGGTGTGAGAGCGATAAGGGACGTTAGTGGCTCTCATAAGACGGTGATTCAGAAACGGAGCGGCGAGGAACAGAGTTCAAATGGGCTTAGCTTTCAAACAACACCTCAATCATGCCTACCATGTGCATTGTCTTCCGGGTTGCTGGAACCGCTGGAGAACAGGGGAAGATTCTTGGCTTTATTAGCGAGGAACAGAGATCAGAACAGAGTTGCGTGACAGGAACACACCATGGAGAAATGCCAAACAAACATATGAGCAAGAAACATGCAATAGAGGCAACTCCTGTTGAGGCCGACTGCCAGTATAGCAGATTATGTGATTCACTGCAGGACAAAAACAAGTAAATCTACTATGAAAGAGTGAAAACAGCAATGTGGAAACCAAGGGCGGTTGTCTCCTGACAAGGTTTTTACTCTTAGTTACCAATAAACATCAGATAAGAATGTAAAAAGAAAATTAATTTCATTTCGCAAGGGTATGAGAAAGTCTTCACAAGATATTACCGAGAGAGAGAGAGAGAGAGAGAGAGAGAGAGAGAGAGAGAGAGAGATGTCACATCTCATGGATATAATGGCACTTTTGTGAAAGTGGTTATCTAAGCTGTACGTTTGATTGGATGTTGTGACTGTGTGTCCTTCGTCTTTGTCTTCTGTCTCAGCGTCCCTGAGAGGCTTTTGAATCATTGTCACTTCTCACATTACATCATGTTATCCAGTCTGAAGAAAAGAAAAAAAGTCACTTTTCATACTTTGTCACTGAGTCCGAACACGTGAAGGTCTTAACGTGTTTACTCTCAAGGCTACGCTCCACAATTCAGTTCACGGTTGTTGGTGTGTTCGGATTATGTTTACACACAGTGACGATGATGGTCGCTACTGTTTGAACCATCGTTCTCGATGGGTTGGACTGTGATGCACTGATAAAGGCAGATAGTTTGGAATTAAGACAAAGTAAAGCAAACCATTTTGAGGATTGCTAAAAACTAAACTACAATTTAAGGATCACTTTTAACTTGGCAAATGTATTGTATGAGATTTTACTTCCCGTTTTGTATTTAATAACACAATTAGTTTCGCAACACCAGGTTTCAGAAACACTACCTTTAGGTCATTTTCTGATGATGAGAAAATATTTGATTTTAGTTTTCCTAAACCACAACATGCGAAAAACAATTCAATTAAAAAAAAAAAAGCTTCGTTTGCCTTAACTTCCTGTAACGTCTTAGTTTTTCCATCAGACTGTACTTCTGTGCTCAAAATGCATCTCATTTTGTCTGAAGAAAGCCGTTGAATCATCTCTTACTGCCACTAATGTTATGTATCCTCATTCCCATAGAAAGTAGTCCTGGCTTAATCTTTTTTTTATTATTATTTCTGGACAAAACCAGGCATGGAGGCTTTAAACAATTCCAGATACAAATGGCTGCCAATCCAGTTTGCTAAATCGTTCAGCAAGCAGCAGACGTTTGCTTCTCAAATGACCTGGCTATCCAAATTTTTAACAACCAAAGCTTAACAACCGCACCATAAACCTGAAGGACAGCAGGCACTAAAAAAAAAACAAAAAAAACAAAACCCAGCCCCCGTGTTTAGATCTTTGTGAATATTAAGCCAGTTAAATCCAGCACTTAGCTTGATTTATATCCCGTCAGCAGATGTAAGCGACTCGTTTCGGCCGAGACAATAAAAGCTGCCGCACGAGTGAACTGAACACGACAAACTATACCCATTCGCCACACTCGAGAACACAAGATTAAGGCTCGCTCAATTAAGAATAATTTTCCATGGGGCTTTATGCTAATCTAATGCCACTGCAGCATTGTGAGCCAGACTGGTGTATATATTTAATGCGAGCAGGCCCCCGGAGGAGAGACGGTCTTCAAAGCGTGATGTGTGTCGCAAACGACACGTTGCAATCCCCTCCTCGCTCGCATCCACCACTGGGTGTTCTCGCTTCTGTTTCGGAGTGACTCACACAGCTGGAGTCTAAAAATAGCTCATAAGTCAGTCTCCTTGGCTCGCAATCTCTCCCGCTTATCTCTTCGCCGTCTCTCCCGCTTCTGTTTCTTCATCCTTCCTCCTCGTTCGTCTCCTGGGACGAAGAGGAGACACCAAACGTGCCCCTAAAACTGGTCAATTGGCGTACGAGTCGTCGTACGGGACGGTAGAAAAGGTACGACAGCAGGGAGGGAGCTAGGTGATGAGGAAAAGGAAGAGAAAGATGATGCGGCACAGCTGCAAAGTGATGAACTCGGAATATAGGTCGTAGTGAGATGATGATGGTGATGATGATGATATCAAAGCGGAGACCAGACAAAGGGAAATTATATGGCTTGGTTCCATTTTCATCATTACACAAACCTAACCTACTTTCCAACCTGCTGGTGTTGCAACCTGGAGCTATTATTTTTATTATGTTACAAAAAAAACCCATCATCCTAATCCTAAATGAAAGTTGTTCTGTGGGATTGCGGTCTCTCCTGTCAAAACAAAGTAAATCGTCCAACTTTAGCCTCGCTCAACGGCACAGGTTTTTTTTTTTTTTTTTCCCCACCAGGGAGCTGTAGGATACAACCTCCAGCTTGTACGGCCGGTCACTGAGACGTCGCACCGGAGCGGCTGGAGGGTTAAGTGCTCGGCTCAGAAACACTTTGACAGCGGCTGCCTACAGAGAAAAGACGAGCCTTCATGTCAACACATAACTCCGACGTGAGAAAGTGATTGAAAACTGTCCGTCAGGCAAGCCATTGTCCAGGCTACCAGATATCACGGGAGTTGAATCGTTCTTTCTGCTCCTTGTAAACCAGAGGAACGGAACAGTGGGATCAGATTCAGTCCGTTAAAGTTTTCGATCGCAGTCTACAATTTTAGATGTGCACTCTATGGTAAAACACAGGCAACTGCGGTTGCCAGAATACCGCTGTTAAATTATGGTAAATTCATGACTGGGAGGCATTGTCATTGTCGATTTAATGGTGCTGGAGTCAATGTCTTACTGTAAAAGTAAACGTCTTTAACTTAAGTGGGGGAAAAATTCTGTTTTTGTCTAAAATTGACATAAACAACATATAACGTGAATGTACAAATGTAAAGTGTACAAATTACAGATTCGTCCGACTAATTTATTTGTGGCAACTTCACATCAAAGATTGTTTTGTATTTATCAGATCTTTTTCTGTCACAATTTTATTGTTTGCAATTCCGAAAATCTTGTTTTTGTTTCTTTCCCGGGGATGACAGAGGCAACAAAAACACATTTATTTTGAAAGAAAACTGATTGCATACCTTCAGATTGACTTTCGTTAAGTTGTAACCTTGGTTTGCTTTGCTCTTTTTTTACTCTGTTTTTTTTTTGTTGTTGTTGTTGTTTTTCCTCTCTACTATGGTGAATTAGCCCCCCTACTTTTCCAATTAAAACAAAGTTTTTGGTGTAGCAAACCAGAGGTTGAAGATCAGCTTTGCTTGTTCTGACATTTAACTCGGCCAAGTGAAAATGCTTCTCTCCATTTTTATTTCGCATCAAGTCATTTGGCCAATTCGCCACGGGAAGATTACTTCAACCACAGCGGACCAAACCAAAGGTAAACCATGTCCGTAGTTGTGATTTGATTTCTCAATTGGAAAAGTTCTGCATAAAAAAGTAAAATGCATTTTTTTTTTTTTTAATTGGAGACAGAACTGCATCCTGTTCAAGTTCCACGACATGCATCCCACCTGCTCTCGTAGCCGTTCTGTGCCTGCACAGCTCTCTGCTGCACATATTGTACCTGATGTTTCAGTAATACCTGCAGGTAGCTTGGGATCTGCCATGTATCATTTAGCAGCGCCTCATCTGAATACTGCCCAGAATCCAACCAGCAGCCCGACTTAAGCATCCCTGCCAGCTGCTGGTGAGGCGCATTTGTTCATTAGTTTAACTAACAGCACAAAATCTTTACAGTGCTTTTACAAAAGCAAGCGACACTTGGCAACAGTAGCAAAGAGGGGGGGGGGCTAATTCAGGTGAACCTTGTTTACTTTAATAGCTGTGATAGTCGCAGCGTTAATGTTGCCACTAATAACGGTTTCAGTCACACGTGACTCGAGGAGAAACGCTCAATGAAATTAAAACCACTCCCCGCGCAGCAGAGACGCCAGTTAGTCCGAGAGGACTGCAATTACAAAAACACTTAAAGAGCAATTTAACAATAACCAATTTCATTTCTTCATATTAAAATGCGGAGACGCATCACTCCCGACTTGGGGTCCAAAACAAACAGATGTCGGGTTCTGCAGTGTGAGCATTTGGATTTGGATTTAGCAGCCGGACAAAAGTGCTGGGAGAGAAACGGGATGGATTTTATGAAAAGAGGCCAAAAAACTTCAAACCGTTTTGGGGCAAAGATGAAAATCACTTAATCCATTTATATGTAATCATTTATGGCAGAAAGCAACTGTGACTCAATGATTGCAGAAAAATACCACTGCATTTTTTTTTTTTTGGAGCACTCCGTGGCGGCGGCGCCATTAAAGGCAACAAGCTACAATCTTTCACCAGTCGGTGAAACATCTACATTTAAAGTGCTATTTCAGTAAACTTTAACTGGAGTTGTTTTGTAAGTTGGCAAAGGCAGTTTCAGATTCAACGCAGCGTCTTTTCATTTCTCAGTTAATAGGAAGCTCTTAATCGTTTT
>NW_006801210.1:9773-16970 GCF_000485575.1 Poecilia formosa | reverse complement strand
AATAATAATAATAATAATAATAATAATAATAATAATAATAATAATAATAATAATAATAATAATAATAAATTATGCTTCTAAATGAACAGTTCATTTTTCCTTTACTGAACATTCCTGAACATCCAGCTGACATTAAGGAATCACTTCATTTGTTAAAAACAGGCAACACCAGAATTAAACTGAACTATGAACTGCTTATAGTACAAATATGTAAATATGTATAGGAATAATATTAATATTATTTTTTAAAGGTGCAAAACCTGAAAGAACAAAGTAAGAAAGTTAAAACTGTTGCTTTGTCGCCCACTACAGGTTAAAGTTAGGAACTGCAGCAATTTATATTAATGTAAAGATAGATAGTTTTGATTTTTTTTTTTTGTTCCAATTCTATCATCAAAATTTAAGCTTTACAAAATGACAAACCTTTGTGGAAAATATCTTAGAATAATCTATTAAAAGGCATAACTGAGAAGAATCTGGATGAATTATGAGTATCAGTCTAATCTGAGAGCAGTGAGGCTGCAGAGGAAAAATCCTGCTGCTTTGTGATTTATAATAAAAACATGAATGTAATATAAATGTTTCTATTCCTAATGAGTCTTGCAGGTTTTTATCTGAGCACAGCAACAGGTCACGATAGAAGCTGCAGAGGAATCACAGCAATCCAGAACGTTTTCCCACAGAAACCAGCAGCGTTCTGGTTTCCCCTCAACAACAGAGAGAAGAAAAATAAACTTTCAGAACATCTTAGAATATTTGAAACTAACAGCTTATTCTGAGGTGACGGTCTGTCCTGATGAGGCCACTTTTCAAATCTGTTTGTGCAAAAGAACTGGGTCATTTAACTCAAAAGTAACTGGAACTGAACCACCATGATGGCCGCCGATCCGAATCTCCAGGTCCTTCAGATTGTTTCTCCAACAGGAGTTTCAACAAAATACATTTTCTCTTCTTTTCTTCTTCTCTTTTTCCGGGTTAAAACAGCAGCAGGAACCATCAGAACCCTCAGAATCTTCAGAACCACCAGAACCGGGCTCCCATTGGCTCCCTGAGCTTCGGTTTAAGTCACGCTGCTTCCGTCTGCGCTGACCTCACACACGTCTTCCTCACACACACCTCGAGCCAATCCCAAACCTCCGAACATTCCCGATCCGTGATCCGGACCCAGACTCTGGGAGACGACCCCCAGTATCGCCCCTGCAGCAGTGGCCATGGTGTTGCCATGGTGACTGCTTCCTCCGGAGGAGCCGCCATGTTGTCCAGCAGCAGCTGCAGACTCTCCTCCCCCTCTGGCTGCTCCTGCCTGACCTCCGTCAGCGGCAGACAGCAGCAGGTGGGTGGAGGCGTTGAAGTCCGGGCCTTCCTCTCCTCCTCGCCTCCCTCCGTCCCCGCCCCCTGCTGTGTCGCCGTCGGCGCCGCGCCTCTCGCAGTGCGAGCGGTGCCTCATGAAGCTGTCGCGCCACATGAACTTCTTGCCGCAGCCCAGGCAGTCGTAGGGCTTGAGGCCGGTGTGGGTCTTCATGTGCTCCGTCAGGTGGTGCTTCATCTTGAACTTCTTGGCGCAGACGGGGCAGTGGAACGGCCGCAGGTCCAGGTGCATGTTGATGTGCCGGTCCCGCATGCTCTTGTGGGTGAAGGTCTTCCCACAGTGACACATGAACACCTTGGTGGTTCCTCCGGAGCCACCGCCAGCTCCACCTCCGACCCCGCCACCATCAGAACCGTCCAGACCCAATCCGGTCTGCAGCTGGACGGCGCCGTGCTCCAGGCCGGGCGTTTTGAAAGAGGCTCCGCCCATCATGCCGGAGGCCATGCCCAGTGGCGGCGCGGCCGGGTCCAGAGCGAGGCCGGATGCCTGGCTGTACAGCAGGATCTGGTTCCCCTGCATGTCCAGAGGGAAGAGCTGCGCCCGGGCCGAGGCCGCGGACTGGACCTGACCCAGCAGGGCCGACACGGCCCGGTTGGCGCTCTGGTTCTGACCCGCAGCGCTGTCATGGAGGTGCTGGGCTAACGTCTGCTCGATCAGGCTGCCCTCAAACTTGAGGTAGTCCTCTGATGACTGGCAGTAATCCACCTGCAGGAAAAGGTCAGAGGTCAGATCTGTTATACATTAAATTACAAAACTGATTCTAGAAAAGCATGCCACAGCATGATGCTGCCACTAACATGCTTCACCATAGTGGTGGCATGTTAAAGCTGCAGTCTGTAACTTCTATAAAAAATATTTTTTTACTTATTTGTTGAAACTGTCACCATGCTGTGACGGTGTTTCATGAGACAGATAATCTGTGACAAAAGATTAACTCTTTCAGCACCGACTAGAATCAACTAATCAGAGCGAGGAGGCGGGTCTTATCGCTGTCAATCACCCTCCCTTTGTCACTGCTAGCATAGCCTATTGTGAATGCTCAGGCTAATTAGCATGGCCACCAATGATGAGGAATTTTCTTGTAACGGTAAATTGTTTCTCTGCCATTAACATGTTGAGCAGTGAGTACACGAGGTTGATTGGTGGCGCTAAAACCCGCCTCCTGGCTCTGATTGGTTATTTTTGAATGGGATTGGTGCCTTGCTTCAGGCTCAAGAAGAAATCGATCTTTCACAGATTATCTGTCTCATAACAAACTGTAACAACATGGAGTGTTTTAACAAATATGTAAAAATCTTTTTTAAAATAAAAGTTACATATTAAAGCTTTAAGTTTTGTAAATCCACAGAATATTTAAATTCCCAGCTTTTGATTATCTTACACAAACTAAAATAAAACATATGGTGTAGAAATAAACATGGCCTCTGTTTACTTAGGGGTATCATAATAAATGAGGCTGAATAAAAAAAGAATGCCACACTTTTCAGACAGTTTTTTGTAAACACAAAATTAAAATCTACAATTATTGATCTATTATTCCTTTTTTTTTTAAATATAACCCTTTTATGTTGATCTGTCCAATAAAATCTTAATCCTGTTTGTAATTTGCCTGAATGTGAATCAGTGTGAACAGTTTCAGATTACAGGAGGAACCGGACTCTGGTACCGGCTGACCTGTGAGTCCATGTCGCTCTCCGCTCGGACCGCCAGCTCCGCTGAAAGGCTCCTGATGTTGGAGATGTTGAAGTTCGCTCTCTCCCGCTCTCTAACCAGCTCCATGTCCCTCTCGTCTTCGTCCTCCTCATCCTCACCGCCCTCCTCTCCGGACACGACGATCAGGTCGTCGTCCTCCGTCCGCTCCGTCTTCACCACCACCCACTGCTTGCGCGGCATGATGCTGGGCTGGCTGTAGGCGGGACGCTTCTGCAGCGCCGCCTCAGAGTCCTCCCCGTCCTGCAGAGGGACGTAAAATACGGCCTGTTAGTTATTATTAAAGTAAAGATTATTTTACCAATCATTCTGATGATCAGTGGACAAAATAAACTGCCACATTCTGCAGTTAAGCCTTTTACACAATATTAAAAATACATTAAAAGAAGCCAATAAACCCATAATTCCCCTTCTAAATAAGAAAAGTGAAAATTTTATTGCCTAAAATGCAATAACAGCATTCTTTTAGTGTTTTTGTATATTTCTTAATTACTGCACTGGCTAGTTAACGATTATTTCATTAATCATGATTCCTGCGTCTCACTCAAATCTGACCTGATAGGAGGAAACGCCGAAGCTGTCGCTGACTCCGACCTCCTGCTCCAACACTGAGCTGACCTTCTTCCTCCTCCCGCTGCCTCCTCCTCTTCCTCTCTTCCTGTGGTGGTACATCACCTCCTCCTCCTCTTCCTCCTCCTCCTCCTCTATGAGCAGGGCCTCCTCTCCCCCTGATGGGGTGCAGTAGCTGGGTGTGTTACTGGCCCTGCCTCCGTCCACAGAGGCCCCCCCAGCCGCTGCTCCTCCCCCCAGGAAGCTGCTCCCGTCTCGGGGGCTGAAGTAGTTGGTGCTGCTGGGCGACTGGCTCTCGCTCACCGAGGGCCGGCTGGATGGTTGGGGGCCCCTCTGGGGGTCGTTGGGCTCTAAAATCGGGTCGCCACCTGTGCTCCCAGTTCCACCAGCTTCACTGCTGCTGCAGCCGGGATTGGCCGAGCTGCCACCTCCGCCTGCTGCGTCCTGCGCTCCTCCTCCGGCCGCTGCGGCGCGGCCCTCCTTCAGCAGCTCGGTGCATTTGTCCACGATGTGCCACATCTGCAGCACGCTGCCCACCGTGAGGTAGTTAACGATGTCGTCACGCAGCATCCGCAGCTGGCCGGTGTAGGCGCAGCTCAGGACGCTCTCGAACGCCAGCGGGTCCATCACCGCGGGGATGGAGACCGTCGACATGTTCTTCAGCAGCACCTGAAAAAGGTCAGGAGGTCGTGAGGAGGTCAGGGTTAGGCTGCTTCAAGGTAGGAGTGGGTATTTATTATAATAAGATTTTTATTTTGATTTATCACTGATTCACGATAAATTCCAACTTATGTCTAAAATCCCTCCCAAAACCACTTTACCTGACGCCTGATGTGGAAGGTTCTGTGTTTTTATCATCACTAGAGGGCACCAAATTTGTAAAGCATTTTTAGGACAATGATTGTAGATGAAAACTTTCTAAAAAAAATAGCAAATAGGGATTTCCCATTTGAAAGGTTGGAAATTTGGCTAAATATTCTTTGCACCAAAGCTTTATATGCCATCACTATGCTAAAACATTGCAGTGGCAGTTAGGGATGGACATTTATCATAATACATTTTATATAAGATTCTGATTTATCTTTCTCTGAATAAATTACAATTAAAATCCCGGATTGTCTGGATTGTAAGTTTATTATTTTTCTCCACAGTTTGTTCAATAAATGTATTTCAATAAATATGAAAATTTGATTAAATGAAGTTATTTTGTGCATTTTAGGGAAACAAATCACACTTCTTAATGTGACTAGTGTCTTAAATAACTTGTAATTATGAGGAATGCTATAACATACAGAACATCTCAGAACCATTTGGGTCAAACTCGCCCACCTGATCATGGAAGTAGGGCGAGGACGCGGCCAGGACGCAGCGGTGCGCCTTGAAGACGTGTCCCTGAACGTGGATGGACAGATCGCAGAGGCTGCCGTCCTCTCTCTGCCGGTTGAGGCTGTCCAGCACCGAGGTCTGAGCGCCGGGGAAGCTGACCTCCACCGCCGACCCGCCTGAGCTGCTGCTGCTCCCCACCTCCATGGGAACCGACTGCATCTGCAGGAGGAAGACGGTCAGGATCCTGCAGCTTTTAACACAATCAAGTTTCAAAGTTTTGTTGAAGTTTTTATGTCGGTATTAATGATTTTATTTTCACTTCTCCGGACCTCTCATGCGGCCACAAGGCTTAATTCTGATACCTCTTTGTTTTTCTTTATACCTTGTGACACTTCATGCTTTTTCCCCTAAATTGATAATATTTTGTCTCATTTTTATGATTACTGCTCAGGTAATTTTCGCTTATAGCACATTTCTGCTCTGTTCAGTCTTTGCTTGATTGCCTGGTTGTCATGGCGGTGAACCATCTTAATTTTGATGATTAATAAGGCTGAAGTCATGTTGTTTAGGCACAACAACACAAGTATCAACCTTTCTAACCAGAACTCACATGAGAAAACTATTATTATGAACTTAGGTGTGAGAATGGACCCACTGCTTACTGTTTGCAGCTCAATCTCATCACAAGGGATCTTGTGCTTTGTCATCGTATGAAACGCCGGCTACACTTTGCAATGGTCACCACTCCATCACAGAGACACACACTCATCTCTAAGACCAATTTTAAGAAACAAATTAACCAAACAGGCATGTTTTCAGACCTCAGAGGAAGTTGGAGTACCTGGAAAGAACCCATGCACGCACAAGGAGAGCATGCAATCTTTATCCAGAATTTTGTTCAGTTACATTCCCATCCCTATTCAGCTGCCAGTCTCTTCAACTGGAAAATTAAGCTTCAAAACAAATAATTGCTGCTTTGAAGCTAAAGTATTGTTTCTATTGAAGAGTTCAGCTCTTCTGGTTTGAATGAAGAGAATGCATGCAAACCAGTGCATGCATTATATAAATTAACCAAAATATACAGAATCAAACTGAGATTATGATCAACATTTAACTAAAATATTCTGCAGATGATCACTCATCAGCACATACTCATTCCTTTAAAAGCAAGAGTTTCCACATCCTGCAGTCAAATATGTTCATTTCTATTGCATGTCATGCGTCACCCATCAGACACAAAGCAGCAGATCATACTTACTGACAGCACAGTGTTGTTCTAGTTTAACAGGTTGATTTTACAGACAGCTGCACATCTCTGCAGGTTCTCCACTGATAATAACACTTTACTGCAGAGTGCATGAGAAAACCAGCCTACAACCAGTCAAGTGGCACTTGGAGAGCTGCACATCCCAGACTGAGCTGTTACCAAGTCCTGAGTGAGACTGTCAGCTCCAGTCTGACAGGGAGAGACATCTGTGAAACATCTGGAACAGCGTCAGACTCCATCACTACAGCTGTGAGGTTAGCCTGCTAGCCGCAGTTAGCTCACCAGGCTGAGGTAAAAGCAGCAGGTTCGGCTCACCGTTTCAGTCCCTGCAGCCCTCAGAGGTCCGGTGTGTGGCGGAGCAGAGGACAGGAACCGCTGCCAGGTCACCCAGAACCAGAACTTCCTGGCGCATTTTCACCGAACCCGCTGCCCGTCGGATCCCTGCGGCTGCAGACAGCGACTCTGCGCCTTTAAGGCCATTCCAGACAGGCGGGCCCGCCTTTGGCCGACAGAAAATCACATATTTCAAGTAAGCTTTAATAAAGACGCTGATAATCACAGAAAGAATATGGAGATTTAATTTAACCCCCGTTATGTTCGTTTCTTAGCTATACCAATAATGTTCGTGGGTCAATTTGACCCGGGGAGTGTTTAGTCATGCAATATTGTCAGAAACCAAAAAAATCCTCCAAATCTTTTTTGTGTATGATTATCAACTCCAATGCTAACCATTTCAATCAATATTTGTGCAATTCTGTTTTATTCCTCACAAATGAAGGATTAATGACAATTTACTCATTTGGACATAAAAAATGTGATTTACATTTTTTTATGCCCACTGAAAAACCTAAACACAAAATAACACTAAGTATCTTTGAAAGTGATTTTTTGTAATTTTTTTATATTACATTTAGATTTTTTTTTTGAAGGGGCCATTTTTATAATTGAACTTGAG
>NW_006801210.1:0-8924 GCF_000485575.1 Poecilia formosa | reverse complement strand
TTCAGTGTGTAATGCGTTTAGGACTCCCTTGCAGAGAGTGTTTATGTCCCCCCCCCCACTTCTGCTGAGTGTCCCCTCAGTGTGGGTGGACTTTGCCCACAGGAACAGAAAAGGTTCCTGTCAAAAGTTGCATGAACACCTGCTTTCTGGCAGCTTCCTAGTGAAGTAAAGAGAATAATGAAAGAGTGGGTTTGTGTGCGTGTTTAGGTGTGTGTGCGCGTGTGTGTGTGTGGGGGGTGAACTATGTCTCATAAGTGCAAGGAAACTAATAGAATTGGACATTTTTTTAATATATAAAACCATCACCAAGAATTTTATTTTCATATATTTTTAAAAGAACTAGTCAGTTTTTCCCCTCCACTAACAAATGTCCAGAGTAAAATTACAGCTGGGTAAAGAAGTACGGACTTCAGCTACAGAATTTAACAAAAAGAAGAAAAAAAAATCTATCCACCCTTTTCCATTTTGCACCTCTAAATCAAATATTGCAACCATTTATCTGTACCATTGAGTTCATTTTATGTTGTGAAATATTTCTAAATTCGACAAATCCTCAATTTGCTCTTGTTTTGAAATCCATTAAAGTCACTTTATTATTGATAAAGATTGATTGAAGTAATAAAGTAGAAAATGTGACTGTTCATGTAGAAACGATCTATGTCTTGTTGGAACTCGCTGTCCCGATGACGCAGTCGTTCTCCTGGAAAAACAGCAAAACAAAAATTAAAAAAAGCTTTTATGGCCGAACTGAACATGAAGCTCTATTTAAACAGAAACTCATCAGGGTGGTGATAAACATGAATGAATCACTGAATAACAAAAGGCCCAATATCAGCCATGTGTCAAACTGATTAAACAATGTTTTAGTGAAATAACATCTGTGGATTAGAAGAAAAATGTTTTATTTCATGGTAAATAATTCAGACCAACCTCTGACTGACCTTGCTGGCAAACCTCAGAGAGTTGAGCATTTCTCCAAAGCTGTCCGACTCTGGAGAAATGTTCACGAACATCAACCTGGAGTCGAAACATTAAAAATGATCAGAAACCTGCTTTAAAAGTCACAACACGGCCGGATGTGACACATAACTGTTATGCTTAACAAATACTTACGGTATGTCTGATAATTAAAAATTTATTTTATTTGTCATTGACAGATTCATGAAAAAGAATTGGATCAATGTTGCTACCAAGAACATCCACAGAATGCCCAATCTCTCATTACGAATTCAGACACGTGGGAAAACGCATGCAACCACAGTTGAAAAGTTTCGGCAGAAAGCTCTGTAGTATCCCACTAAACCCAAAAACTTCATGAGTTCCTTTTTAGTCGTCGGTGGTGGATACTTTTCAATCGCTTCTTTCTACCTTTGCACTAACTGGACATACCTTACCTTGACCCACTCGATGACCAAGATAACAGTTGCTCGAGCAAAGTCACATTTGGCCAGATTCACTGTCAAATACGCATCCCGCAAACGGCCAAACAAAGCGGTGAGTCGTTCCATGTGAGATGACCAACTGTCAGAATAGACAACGTCATCCAAATACAAGGAACAGCCTTCTAAACACCCAACAACTTTATTCATCAAGCGCTGAAACCTTAGCATAATATTGGCCATCATTCAAACTTGGAGAAAGCTTCCTGAGCACGACCAACCAAAACACACTGAAGCAAAATGATGCAGTCTGAATCAGACCAATCTCTTGTGTCTGCAACCCTTTCAAACAAAGTGAAAAAAGTGTCAGCATCCTTTTCACTGAACTTGGGCACCAAACGCAAGTCATTTAATATATCAGAGGGTTTGCATTTTGAGTCCCCAACACAAGATTCCACAGACAATTTGCCATCTTTCACCAGATTTAATTTTTCACTTTCCAAATTTATTCTTGCCAATTCAGTTTCCCGTCTCATCTTTTCCGAAGCAAGAGCCTTATCCAGATCTGCCTGCTGTCGTAACCTCTCTAAAGCCAACTCCTTTTCCTTCTCCAGTTGCATTCTCAACCTTAACATCTCTTTTTGTTGTTCAAAATCCAAAAGGTCAGGCTTTACAACCTGAGCACCCAAATCCTCAGGTCTGGAAGGTGAAGACAAAACACCCATCTCAATTAAGTTCTCCCTTAAAATTGCTTTGACATGATCTTTTAACCTTTTGTCACCAACACTTATTTTATAGTGTTCAGCAATTTTTACCAATTGTTCTCTACAACATTGCTCCAAAACTTCTGCTGATGGGGATTTATTAAAGTCTTCCACAGGCATGACTAAAGTCTTAATCACAAAACAGTGTTTCAAGTTTAATTGCTGACAATCTGTGCAACACAAAACAACCAACCCGAACCTCCCCTCTAACTGCCCATCAGAAACTAGCTAGCTCAACCCTAGTCTTCAGAGATCAGAGACGGTGGGTATTTACGCACTTAATACCAATAGAGTGGAAAAGGCGACCGGAAAATCGGCAACCCCCCCCCCCCCCAACACTATGGCTGTGCCCCCGAGACGACTGCTCCAACCATATGATCTCACACTACTGTGTCTGAGCACATTAAACCCAAAGGGGAGACACGCTGAGGCCTACAGGGGAATCAGTTCAGATCAGACGTAATGAATTGCACAAATCAAACAATCAAGACTTACCAGTGAGCTCATCAGATGAGACGAAAGCAACCAACTTACCCCAAACCAGAGAAAAAAGAAACTAAAAACATTTCCCCAAAACTAAACTCAAGATTCCCACACTAGCTTCCCAGTTAAATTAACAATGTTTACTAATTAACTAACTCAACAAACCCAGCATAAATTTGAACGAGCCCCCAATTTGTTATGGTCTGGCTCTTAAACCATAACAAATGAAAGGGAAGCAACACAAGAGATAACTTAAAAGGGAATTTAACAAAAATCATAACTGGTTGGGGGAGAGGAAGAATGAGCTGCTTAGTCAGAGAAAGTGGTGCATCTTAAGGTGGATCTGATGTCATCTGGAGACTCTGGCCAGCTGCCTCCACTTCCAATCAGCACCAATTAAGAGTCCAAAACATGGATGTTAGAGACCCAAAGGAAAAGGCCTTGGGCCATAACAGTTGTTTCAGACATAATGACTGAATATCTGTTTATCTAAGTGCATTTTGTTGAAAAAAGCTATGATTTGGTTCCTTTTGTGTTCAAGTACTGATTCTGGTATGAAGAAATGATGTAATAATATATTTGAAGTCTAAAAGGTCATTTAAGTATTAAACTTAAAATCTAAACGATTTAATTAAATAATAAAATGTGTCAGCTCTTATGGAATGTTTCTAAATATCTTTATCTCGTGTGTTTAGATACAAAGATAAAAACAAATCTGATTTTTTTAAAACACATATCAAAACTAATCTGATTAAAATGTGACCTTATCGTTTCACCAGCTCCGTTCTGGTAAGTTTATCACCTCTGTGCTGCATATTTAAGGAAACTGTGTTAAAGTATAATAATATGTTTGGTGACATCAGGCATTATTATAGTTATTGTGAGTTTTCTGTTTCTGTTTCCATTACAAAATCAGTTTTTAATTATCTTTAATTAATCAGACACCGTTACATTCATTTTATTCATACATTGAATAAGATACATTCAAGTGCATAATTTAAGCACTATCATATTTTAATAATTAGCATGCTAACCACGTCAACAGGAATGAATCTTTTCACCAGATTTTGTTTTGTACTTGTAGAGCCATACGATGTCCACCAGGGGGCGCTGTTATATTCAGACAGATTCTCTCAGTTGGAGGAATCCGCTAAATATGAAGATAGAAACACGCTAATATATTAGCACATATCACACACACCTTAAAGTTCTTTGATGGTTGTAAAATAGCTATGAAGTTTGATTCTGGGAGGAGAAAGTGGAAAATGTTTTATAGGTTGCTTTTAGCTAAAACAACACCCTTGGGACTCGCCCGAGTCACTAAAACCTACCTGGTTCAATAACAAGTGCAAGTTGTAATATAGAGAAGGAGCGACCGTTAACAGGTGTGCTCTGTGAAACTAGTTGGTTGTGGGCTGCTCAATCTGGCTAATTCACAGGGTGAGAAAGGGTGGGACATCTGGATGAAGGTCGTCAGAAACCAGGCTAGTCTTTCTCGACGCCAGCTTAAACAGAGTTTACTTCAGTTCTGGATAGGGTAAATCCCGGCAGATTTAGGAAACTCAATTCACCCGTTAGACGGAGAGCTGGTAGCACATCTTCCTCCTCTGACAAAGGGAAGTAGAGAGAGAGAGAGAAGTGGGGGGGGGTGTTGAGCAACAACAGCTAATTGTAGTAAAAACTTTGGAGAACCGTGTAATAAAAAAAGGCGAAAGAGGACGCGGCAGAGGCAGGAGGTCACAATAGGTGAAGACCCCAAAATGACACCCCACAAAATCCACGCCATTTAAATGGCTGCTGGACTTGTGGCAATACTGGCCACTGGGCAAGAAACTGCCCTTCAAAGAATGCTGCATGGGGCAACAGGAGGGGTGGTGGAGTGATGAGACCACAAACGGGAGTAATCCTCAGTATGATCATGCTCTACCACACCCCAAAAAGACAAACCACCAGACTAAATTGATGAAATGGTGGACATATGTTCAACTTGTTGCACATTAAGTAAAAATAAATAAATAAACAAAAGAAATTGAATTCCTGTACAAAACCAGTGCATAATTTTTGTTACTAAAAATTGGGTTTGAACCTCACAAGTCAGAAATTAGTTTTAGGAAATACTGGTGTTTTTTGTTCTTTAGCATTCCTACACTTTCAAAGAAAAACCAGTTGAGAGACGTCTCACTGAAATAAAAAACATGGGAACAACTTCTTTGTATGCTAAAAGTGGAATTGTGACTTTCCTGAAGGAGGAGAAGCTGAAAGATAAAATTAAATAAATTCTCAGAACAATGTGTAATGTATTGTGTCGTAATCAGATTATAACACCAACTTGGAGAAATGATCCTTTGGCTGTATAACTGGAGGGGTCAGAGGTCAGAGTAAGGTACTGACCTGGACATTATCCAGCCTCGTTTCTCTCTTAGGCTTTGAGAGGAGGGGTGACAGCTGACCTCACAGTCTGCAGCACTAAGATCGACAAATTTAGAGAAATCCATTGTTCTCTGGTGAGACGCGACTCGGATGAAGTTAACATAAACTTACATTTTACGCTTTAAAATTTAATATTGTACAGGATAAAAGAGACTTCAGGCTCTAACATGTTTCATGTTTATGTGTTTGAATAAGGAAAGGATTTATGATTTCTTAAAATGTTGGGTAATAAGTGGCTAAAAACTATTAAGATGAAAGAAGTTATATGGAAAATGTTTGTAAAACGACAGATGAACAAACCCTAATTGACTCTTATTTGCTTCTTTCCTTTTCCTGTCTGAGCTGCGGTGCGTCTGACCTCCGACCTCAACGCAGACCTGTCCTGCCGATCAGATGACGTCACTCCTTCATCACCAGCCAATGATGGTTGATAAAGAAGCAAAAAAGGACGGGTCAATTTCTGCCACCTGGGTACTGAAGGCACTAAAGTGTCCACTGATCCTGATTCCTGGACATCTGGGAACTGGCATGCAGCAGACATGTATGGAGTCCTGCTGGACGTTTGGACTGGAACTATATCTCTGTTTGACTGCAACTGAAGTTTCACAACCCCCACTGGTTTACTCTTTGGCATCAGCGTGGAGGAGGAAAATGATGTGTTTTAAAGAAAAAGAAAGCAAACTGAACTGTTTTTCACTTATTTCATTGGTGGACAACCTGGACATTCACTAAGGGACGGTCTGGACAACTTATAAATAATCCAACACCAGAGCTAGTTGGACTGACAGGGAGCTGGAGGAGAGACGGAGGGAGGACCAGCTGCAGCAACGCCAGCAGCAGGAGGGGGAAGCGAGAATTGAGACAGGAGAAATACGAGAAGTTATACACACACTGCTGTGATGGAGAATGTGCTCACTAATCCTGTTTGCATATAGGAATGATCTACCCAGAAAAGAACATTTTAAAGGTTTTTAGGTACAATGTTAGATAAAATCGTTCATTTTGTACCCGTTAACTCAGTCCTTAACAGAAGGACCAGTGATCCTCTTAGGGCCCACGAGCCATAGGTTGGGAAACTGTGAAGGAAAAAACTGTAATGACTAAAAGCTAAGAAAAAAAACTGATAGCGTGATACGGCTAAATTACACCAACTAAAAATGATTACAGATTCAAAGCTAATAATGATTTTCAAATGTTTTATTTACTAGTTTGGAACTAAATTAAACATCTAAGTGTTGAAAACAATTGATATTGCAGTGTAGAAATATTTTGTTGAATTTAACTGAAATATTTAATTTAGAGTTTAATTCTATAAAGAATCTACAAATCGATTGTTTTTGTGGGATTTTTCATATTGGAATGAAAAATTATAAGAGAAATTTTACTACAAAATTGAGTAGCGGATGAAATTATTGACCATTTAATTTAAAATATAAAAGACTTGCATTGTTAACTTGTCTGAAATGCAAGGTTAAGTGAAAGTCTGAGACTTTAAGCAACTTGGTAGATATAAATGGCTACTAAAAACCGATTGTGAATAAAAGCAACATTTTCTAGATTTCAGTCTAAAACAGGGGTCCCCAAACTTTTTCCTGCGAGGGCCACATAGCTGTTCCTTTCTCTGGTCGGGGGCCGGTCTTAGTTTTTGGAGACAGAAACCTTAGCTGTTCTGTCTTTGAAACTGTCGAGCGGGGGGTGGGCGGCGACGACACATTCGCGCTTTTAGATAGATTTTTACCCAGAATGCAAATGGAAAAAACCGTGAGTGAAACGGTGACTGGGACTGACTGGTATATATTCCATTGAGGGAAAGTTAGTTTCACATCTGCTCAAGAGCCCCCTGGTGGTTGAAGAAAAATCCACATATAAACCAGAAAATACAATATATGAAAAAAAAACACTGAATGCTTTCTGGTATGAGGAGGCGGGCCGGATCCGGCATTGTTCAGGGGGCCAGACCAAATGACGTGGCGAGCCGGATCCGGCCCGCGGGCCGTAGTTTGGGGACCCCTGGTCTAAAACATTTTAATTTAGATTTGATGTCAATAAATTCAAAAAGAAAAATCTTGAATTAGAGGATTTGGTTTAAATTTAAGATGGTCATTTTTATTTTAGAGAAATTGAATAGAAATGTTGAAAGCTGCTGAGTTTAACAAAGAAAAACCAAAAAATAAACCTGCAATTAAAAGACGTCTTTGCTAAAAGATCTTCTAAAAGCAATAAACCTGTGAGTTCACCTGAATTAAAGATTAACCCTCCCAAAGATTTTATTTGAAGCTTAAGTGATTGTGACACATGGGCAATGCCATGTGTGGAGAGGGGAAAATGGTGAGGTAATACTATATAACTACTAAATTCTTACATAAACAATGTTTTATGAACTTTTGAGTTAAATACTGTTGGATGATTGATGCTTTTTCTAAATGGGTTGAAATAGTTCCAGCAAAGCATGCAGATGCTTTGACGGTAGCTAAGGCTATTTGTAAAACTATTATCCCAACACATGGTTTTCCAGACTGTTTATAGTGACAATGGACCACATTTTGTAAACCAAGTGACACAAAACATGGCTACTCACTTGGGAATGACATTGAAAAACCACTGTGCCTATCGCCCTCAGAGTGCAGGGCTGGTGGAAAGAACAAATGGTACTGTGAAAAGCAGATTTAGAAAATGCATGGCAGACACTGGCTGATCCTGGCCAGAATGTTTAGATTTGGTGAAACTCTATATGAGAATCACCACCACAGCAAATGGTCTAACACCTTTTGAAATAATTCATGGGAGAGCTTACAGATTGCCTCTGTTTGCTCCAGACTTACAGAAAGCTGATGAAGAACAGACATTAGCAGATTATATGATCAGGACTCTTAAACTGAAGGAAGTATCCAGAGCAAATTTACTGCCTTCTGATTCTCTCCCTCTGCAGGAGGCAGCTCCCATCGAGCCAGGTGACTGGGTCTACATAAAGGTCAAACGAAAGAACTGGGTGAGTCCACGGTGGGAAGGACCGTTCCAAGTGCTGATGACCACACCAACAGCTGTAAAAATTGCTGAAAGATCCAGCTGGATACATCTCAGTCACTGCGAGCTGCAGAGAGTTGGACCCCTAATCCGGAGTAGAAAGGAAGTTCCGGGCTGCAAAGGGGTTCCATTTTTTAGGGTGGTTCGTCTCAAACCCGGTGAAGAAACGCTTAAGATTCTCACTCTTTAGTTTGGGGGTTCTGACATCTCTGCGCACCGAGCAGCAATGGGGACTCCATATGCCAGATGGATCTTCTACTGCGCTGTGACTGCAGCATGTCTGATGTTTGGAGGAGGAAGTGACCTCACTTTCCGCCCACATGACTACAGCACCAACAAAGTTTACACCTACTGCGAAATTACACCGGATTACATCAGCTGCATTGCCTGCAGGGGTCAGAGGGCGACTCCAGGCTGCAGAGTCTGGAAGGACAACCCAGACTGCAACAACTTGTTTCAGGAGAGGAGTTTCAACATCACACATCGGACGACAGGAGACAACACTGTGCAGCGCCATAGTGCCAGGAGACTATGGTTCATGGGTGATGGCATTTTTTTTTCTTTAATTAAACCCTTTAAATTTTAAGTTTAATACTTAAGTGACCTTTTAGGCTTCAAATATATTACATTTCTTCATACCAGAATCAGTACTTGAACTCAAAAGGAACCAAATCACAGCTTTTCCCATCAAAATGCACTTAGATAAACAGATATTCAGTCATTATGTCTGAAACAATAAAACACAAAATAATTTATAAATCTAGTTTATATTAAATATGTATATTATGTATTTGAAACAAGGTACAATAATCTACTTAGTTTCTCTAATTAGGCCAAATATTGA
>NW_006801209.1:6002-18162 GCF_000485575.1 Poecilia formosa | reverse complement strand
TAAAAAAGACAAAATTATAAGTAACTTATTTTATGAAAATGATTCATTTATATTCATAAAAAAGTTCTAGTTCCCTGGCAGATTATTTCACTTATAATAAGATATTTTTCCCTTTTCATAGGTGAAACAATCTGCTTATCTTTCTCATCAATATTTAAGAATTATTGGCGTATATTGTTAAAAAAGCCCATTTCTAATAAACATGATAAATATATTTGTACATGTTAGTGTGAACATTAACTGACTGTTTCTGTTTCCCTGCAGTAATCGGAGGGTCACCAGGTGAGTTTCTCTGTAAATCTGAGGCTGAAGCAGCAGATTGTTGTTCACATGTTGTTCACATGTTGTTCACATGTTGTTCACATGTTGTTCACATGTCCCCCTCCTTCCTACAGTCCCGTCAAAGCGTGCCACTTTGAGTCCCATCTGAACAAACTGCAGGCCGACTCCAACTACCTGCTGTCTGAGGAGTTTGAGGTGATTTCAGATGAGAAATGTTTGCTGCTGTTTTTCACCTTAAACATTTTCCATCCTCTACTGCTGATGTAAATCATTAAAAAGTTAATTTATTTAAATAATTTGGCTGTATTTACAACATTAAAGAAAGTTTGGTAAGCAGAACCAGGATCCTGATCTGCTCTAGACTTTGTGCTTCATCCTGGTTTTTAGCTTTCTCAGCACAGATTGTAATTTCCCTTCGGTGCTAAGTGAACTCAGAACATTCCCTGCAGAGTGAATCTCGTGTTTCTGCAGGATCTGAAGGATGTGGGCCGCAACCAGACGATGGACGTGGCCAGACTGCCGGAAAACCGCGGGAAGAACCGCTACAACAACATCCTGCCGTGTACGTTTATTCAGCAACTCAATATCTGCTGAGAAATGACATGACATTTAATTTTTGAACCAACTTCAAAGATGTTTTCATAAAGAAACTAACAGTTTGTTTTCTAATAATGGAGTTGGTTTTGTCTAGTCAGATTTAATTAACTAATTAATTGTCATTAATTTCAAGCAGCTTCAGACCGATGTTTGTTTCCGTTTCCAGACGACTCCACCCGGGTGAAGCTGTCCTACCTGGAGGATGACCCCTGCTCTGACTACGTCAACGCTAGCTATATACCTGTACGCACACGCACAAACACACACACGCACAAACACACACACACACACCACACCAACATGCCCTCACTGTCCCTCCGCCTCCAGGGCAACAACTACCGCCGGGAGTACATCGCCACCCAGGGGCCGCTGCCGGGCACGAAGGACGATTTCTGGAGGATGGTGTGGGAGCACGGTGTGCACAACGTTGTCATGGTTACGCAGTGTGTGGAGAAGGGACGGGTAAGAACAGGCTGATGGAGATCAGGCCATCTGGACTGTTGGTTCTGGTTGCGCTCATCTTCCTCTTACTACTCAAAAATATCTTTAAGGTTCAAGTCAGGACAGTTTGCATAAGATGTTTTTCTTCCACTAAATTTTCCATTTATTAGTATCCAGAGACCAATAAATGAATTTATTTAAAGGTGCAAATGTAACATTCCATGTTGAGTTTCAACAATGTTTAATTTCCCTTTGAGATCAAACATTTACTCTCATTAAATCATTTTATTTAAAGTAAAGAAAAGCATAAAACACAGAAAGAGCTTGAAAACATTGTATTAAAGACGGTGTTGTTTTTATTTTAACTTATTTAGCATTCTGCACATGGGGGTTAAACAACAAAAACTCTTTGCTAAAGAAGCTAGATGTTCAAAAGAGGACTATAGCGAAGTATATTGATGGAAGGTTGAGTGGAAGGAAAAAATGTGGTAGAAAAATAATGTTTTATTGTCTGACATAAAGATGAGCCGACCTGAAGGCTGATCTCTTCCATGCTACGCTGCATTGATGCAGTAATTCATGCAGAAGGAGCCTCAACCACATGCTGACTGCAGATACTAGAAATAATGGATCCATTTGGACTTAATGAGCTGCAAACATCTGACTGTGTCTAGTTAACTTATTCAGAGAATTTAGAACTGCAGCTACTGATTATTTTAGTAATCAGTTATTTTACTCATTTGATAAAAAATCTATACATTCTGTAGATTTTTCATTTAACCACTTCAGCATATTTTAGACAATATAATCAATTCATTAAAAGACGCAAAAACAAATTAAATTAATTTTGAAATGTTTCTTTTTCCACTGTATGCTCCAGTTAGCTATTAATCGATTAATCAGTTCATCATGATTAACTGATTGGTCAGATGGTGAACTAGCGTGGCGTTCTGTTTGCAGGTGAAGTGTGATCAGTACTGGCCGGCCGACAAGGAGCCGCTGTACTACGGCGATCTGGTCATTCAGATGCTGTCAGAGTCCGTCCTGCCAGAGTGGACCATCAGAGAGTTCAAGATCATCTCGGTACAATTCAGCAACGATTTCCTGCAACTTCAAAACAATTCATTACAAATTAAAGGCGACCTTTTTGCACGTTTTTTGCTTCTATTTCAGTTTCAACTGCTTCTAAAAACAATCAAAAAGTTTTTAACAAAACTCACCTGAGCCTTTCATAACATTTAGTTGAATGATAAATTATCATTCATTATCAAAGGTTATTGTGATAAATGATAATATCGTTTAGTAAGTAATATAATGTTAATGGCATAATAATAATGCAAGAACACATTGTCAAAGTTCAATAAGCTTTAATTTCTAATGAACATTTAACACTGGAATTGGAAGACGATTTAAATATACCAAATAAATAAAATGAATCATGAAATTACTGTAAACAACATTATCCTTCCAATAAAGGGCTAGTTGAGACCAGACTGAAGAGTTTTATCTTCCAGAGAAAAACAATAAATCATGTTAATGAAAATTAAAGAGTTCATTTTAATTTAAGATGTGATTTATTGATTATTGAGACAATGAATCGGCTGCTTTTTGGCAATTACCATTACACATTACCTATCAACCAGAGCAGAGTTCTGCCCGTTACCTAGCAACCCCTGCTGAGCTCCAGCATGTTTGGTCAACTGGTTTTACCGCTGTATGAAAAGACAAAATGTTTAATTGTTGACTTACCATCCAGAAACCACTTCCTGCATTCTTGTTGGTTGTGCAGGAGGCCCCACGTCTGCTTTTCAAAGATGTACGGTTGCATAATTGCTCATCAGTTTGCAGACATTTTCACCTGCGAGTGTAAACATTGAGTTGGGGGCGTGGCCAGCAGCAGCTTATTTTAAAGTGACAAAACGCCCTAAAATCTTATTATCTAAGAATGATTTTGTGTTAAAATGTGATGGACATGTTTTGCATAGGCCATAGACGTTTCCTAACTTGTTGAGGGAAATGTAATATGTGACCTTTGACCTTTAGCGCCATCCTAGAGCAGAAACTGAACTTACTTCCTGGTTCTGAAGGAGAACAGCTGCAGTTATCCACGGATGATGCGTCACTTCCACTACACGGTGTGGCCCGACCACGGCGTTCCCGAAAGCACCCAGTCCCTGATCCAGTTTGTTCGGACCGTCCGGGACTACGTGGACCGCTCACCCAGCACTGGCGCCACCGTTGTGCACTGCAGGTGGGTCGGCGATAGGCGCCCGGACCTGCGGCGTTTAAACAGAACCGTATTGTTCTGGGTCGTTAACCGGGTTTTGTTCTGGCAGCGCCGGAGTCGGTCGGACCGGGACCTTCATCGCCTTGGACCGGGTTCTGCAGCAGCTGGACTCCAAGGGAGGCATCGACCTGTACGGCTGCGTGTTCGACCTGCGGCTGCACCGGCAGCACATGGTCCAGACTGAGGTACGGAACCAGAACCAGAACCAGACCGTAGCTCATTGGAGAACCCAGCAGTGTTCTGATCTGGTGTGTGTTTCAGTGTCAGTACGCCTTCCTGCATCAGTGTGTGAGGGACGTGCTGCGAGCCAGGAAGCACCGCAGCGAGCAGGAGAACCCGCTCTATCCCATCTATGAGAATTTCAACCCAGAATACTGCCGCGGTGAGTCCAGAACCAGAACCAGAACCAGGGCTCTGGTGTGGTTTCACTTAACTTTCGATTTAAATGTAGATTTTGTTTCAGTTAAGTGTTAAAAAAAACACTTAAATTATCAGTACCAGCTTGTTCCTGTAGGGGGAGCACATTCTGGACACCAGGGCCGGTCCAAACCTTTTTGGGACCATAAACAGATTTTAATCTGGGGCCCCCCATCCCAGCATCTCAACAGCAGATACTTCATTATTCCTAGACTACATTAAGTGTGTAACATTATAATTATTACCACTATTAGGTATTAGTTTACATCATACTGGATGTTTATTTATTTTAAGGTGTAGCAGAAAAGAAAATATGTAATAATTAATTTGCATTTTGAAATGCACAGTGGTGGCGTTTTAATGTAAGTATTTGAAAGTAAAGGATGAACAATGAATTACCAGTAAACAAGTTGGCAAGTTTAATATCTTTTGTCTTAAAATATGGAGCAGATATAAAATGTGCGATCTGTCGTTACGAATAAAATGAAATGATACTGTTGAGACCCTGAACTCTGATCAGAGTAAAAACTTCGGTTCTGGTGTGATTTGAATGCATATGTGAACACCAAGTGGACCAGAGCAGGAAGTGGACTACAGCGAATGGCATTCTGGGTACAACAACCAAAACAAATGTGCTAGCTTAGCACTAGTGGGAGAAATGTCTTTAGAGAAAGACAAAAGAGAAATCCTACAACTGATTAAAATTTGACGCCACTACATTATTGTTTACATTTGGTGAAACAGGAAGTTGAGCTCAATGCCTTCTTCAGAGGTTTTTGTGTTGTTTTCTTCAGAGGTTGTTGATGCAGCGCCTCCACAGGTGAGGTGAAAAAGAAAATTGCAACAGCTGAAAATGTAACAAATGTTGCAACTTTGGTTGAAAGTCAAACTTTTGTATCAGTTTTATAGATAATCTTCTAACACCTCAGTTTGAGTAGCTGCTTTTTGAATAAATACAGAAAAATTATAGAGAATTCACTTCCAGTCAGGCTTCCAGATATTAATTTGATATTTAAGTGATCGATCTGAATTAAATGTCAGTTTTCTTTTTTAATCCCTCGACTTGCTGCAGTCAATGGAAAACATTAAGAATTTATATTTTTGTAAACAGAAAAGTTTGAGATATTCAAATACAAAACAAGCAAAAATGACTTTCTGACACTAACAGAACTCTCACTGGTTTCTGTTAAAGTTCATATAAACTAGAAAATATCAGCGAGCAAACTAAACATAACTTCTAATGTAACAATCTGGACTAAGGAGAAAATAAATGTTGATTTAAATTAGAGGATTTATTAGAAATTGAACATTTCTTTGCTAATCCTCCTTCCTGTTTAGCTTAACAGCTTTATGAATTAATTTCATTAAATTTTTCATCACAACATCATTAAAATTGTGATTATTTCTCCTCAGATTTCATCTACAACGGACGTTAACAAGGCAACGGCGCTCAGCCAATCAGGAGAGAGGAAGCTCACCATGGAGACATGTTCAGTAACTGGTCGGACGTTAGCAGCTGAATAAAATCTCTTTCTTTGGTCGGGATCACCATTTTAACTGTGGTAAATCACCGTGGAAACCAAACTCATCACCAACAGGATTCAGGTTAAATGTGCTGTAAAAAAGACATTTTTACATGATATAAAACCAGTTTGTTGGGTTTTTTTTTTAAACCGATCGGTAAAAAATGCCTTCAAGTTCAGATGGTCGATCTGCTAAAAAGCTCTGCTGTAAATTATTATAATTATACTTTAGTGCCATGTAAAATCAGCTGTTTTATATGTTAAACTTTTCATGAGAAGTCAGAGAAAGCTGTTGCTGCACACTACTGGTCAGCTGGCTGAAACAAGGCTTACAAAAAAAAAACTAAAGTTAGCTAGCTACCTGAGCAGATAGCCTGACTAATTATCCATCTAATATCAGCTTGTTTTAATATTATTATTAGAGCAGAAAAACAAAATATAATGTGCACATGAAAACTGTTAACATTTCTGGGTGTTTATTCTAATTTTGTTTTTTTTGTTTTGCTCAATTTGCAGGAATGTTGGATATTAATTTAACTGGAATATTTGTTAGATTTGTGGCATTACTGTCAACCTGTAGCATTTCCACTCAAGACTGTTATTGTGTTGAAATTTCAAAATACAAAAATACATATTTATCAGTAACTTAATGAATTTGTTCAATTTATCCGTTATTTTTATGAGTTTTCTATCCAGAAAACTACCAGTAATGTTTTAATCTGAAAATATAAACAGGAAACTGTAAAAACCTACAAAGACTGACACAGGAAGTGGGGTTGAAGTTGACCCAGAGCAGACAAGGTGTGAAGGGGGCGGAGCCTGTGGTATGACATCATAGCTTTCAGCTCCTCTATGCTGATTCATGTTATTCCTAACATGGCCGATGCGACTGTTTGACTCAGTCAAAGCTTAGTTTTACTCTTATGAACAAGCTTGTTGTTACCATGATGATCTAACCAGGTTAACAAGACAGATGGTGACATCACAGACCGTCCAGCACGGAGAACCTTTGAGACCAGAATCCGGTTCGGTTTGTTCTGACCCATCAACCGAACCCTAATATGATCAATAATCAATACAAGTCCATCGTTTAAAGCCCAAACTAACCTCATATTTTCACAAATTTATCAGAGAAGCTAAATTTAAATCAGAATGTTGTTATAAATGGTTCTGAAGTTGTTTGAGAAAATAAATTGCCTATTTTTCTACTTTCTCTCCTCCATATAAGCTGTTTATTTAAAGAAAACCTCACACAATGCTGTATGTAAATATTGATGTAATAGTGGTTTTCCACTGCTGGGTTTATATTTGTGTTTTCATGCTAGATTTCTGCTTCAGACTTTTAACTTTCTGCCTCAGAAAATAACTGTTTAAAACAGCTTCAGAAAACAGTTTAAACACGCCTCAAGTTTCATTTTAATAAATCAGGAATCGGATAAAATGTTTTTTTTAATGTATTTTCTTTTCTTTTTCTTTGTAATACAAAAGCCATTTTAAATGTTTTTAAAAGTTATAAAAGGTCCAGTTTGAATAATGACATTTTATAGAAAAAAAATGTAAACAAGATTTAAGGATTGTATTTTAATATAAAATACTGTTTTTTAACCTGCCATCAGAAACATGTAAACTTGATTATAAAGCTCATTAAAATTAGCTGCCATTCCAAAGTTTGTCTTTGTTTTTCTTCCAGTTTGTCACGTACTCTGCGACCCGCTGAGACGGTTCTGATCGACTTTTTTCCAGGTTTTCTGAACATCTTGGGTCGCCGTTTCAGTCCAGCTCCCGACTCTGACCTTTACGATGGTGAATTAGGAACATTGCAGAGTTGATTTGCACCAAATAACTCCAAAATTTTCAAATTAAGCTCAGAAATTTGAGAAAATGTTGAAAATTTCTGCATTTCAAAAATCAAACTTTTTATTTTTGAAACTCAGAAATGTTCATGTATTTTCTAAAAGTCTACTGAGATTAATCTCAAAATTTCAGAATTTTTTCGTCAAAATTTTCCTGTTCTTTTTCTATTTATCTTTTTTATACAGTCTAACAAATATTGACCTGAAGAGAAAACAAATCTGCTGCAGATAAACTTCAGAATCCAATCATTAGGAATGACAACAAATATGCTGCTTGTTGTGTTGGAAGACGGAATAAAGTGAGTTTTTTTAATGAATAAATATCTTGAGTTATACAGACTGATACTGATTAGCAATCAAGGAAAATGTTTACTGTTTAAAAGTAAAAGAACCCAGTTAGACTTGTTCTACATTTTGTTTTTTTCTACTGAAAGAAAAACTTTCTTTAGAGATCAAACTGAGCAGCACAGTTGCAGCATTTTGCATCACTGGGGCTGAATGTTAAACTTGTGATTTCCACATTGATCTGGGCCACAGCGAGGCCGGAGCAGAACTGGGTGACCCAGTTGGAGCGCTGATGGAGGCGAGGAGCCCCGAATCCAGCTGGGCCTTCCCTCTGTGAGTGAAACACCCAGAAAAATGCAGTTTTATTAAACCTAACGACATGAATTTGAAAAGACAAGAAATGAAAATCAGCAGATGCTTTTAGTTTATGGAGGATCTTAAAATAAAAAAACATCTTGTTTAGTGAGAAGTTCAAACTTGTTTTAGATCAATTTAAAAGTAAACCAAACATCATGGTCACCGTTAATTATTAGCAACCTGGTATCTCACAAATGTAGAGTTTTAAATTCACGTGAAAGTAATTTATGTTTCTTGAACAGGTTAAGGATAAATGTGGGCTACAAAAAACGTACATAAAAGCTTTTGCACCAAATCATTATTGCTTCAGATTGGTCTGGTCATTTCAGAATTAATTGTTTTAGGGCCACTGTCTTTTAAAATCTAAATAAGAAGCTGTTTGCCGTGAAAACCATGACTCATAGTATATAATGTCAAATTTCAGCAAAAATGAATCATAGTATAGTATTATGTAAATGTTGAGCAAAAATTAGTCATAGTGTATAGTATGAGATAAAATTGTAAAAATGAGCAAAATGAGTCATAGTATAGTATGGCATAAAAATGAGCAAAAATGACTCGTATTATAGTATGATGTAAAATTGAGCAAAAAAGCTGCTATGTGTTCTCTCAGTCTCCCTTACTGCAGCCATTTCTGTGTTTATCCTCACCCTCATACTGTTTGCTCTTTTTTTCTCTTCTTTCTTCCTGTGCCCTCTCTGCAACTGGTCGAAACAGATGGCGGCACCTTGTTTTTTTTTTTTGTTTTTTTTTTGGCTCACTTTCTGTGAGAAGTTTAACATTTAGGGATGAACTGAGAGCTAAACCAGGAATAGATGATTACAAGGTAAAAGCCATACTCTGTACCCAGGTTTTTAAGCACATTGCTCTCCTAAAAATACACATCGATCTAAAATATAAAAACAAAAATTATACAGCATGGGAAGATTTACATTATAAGAAAAAAAACTGTCATTATTCAAAATAGCATCAGTTTAAAAATAAAAAGTGCAGCTGACAGCAGGGCCGAGCGCAAATCGTGACACCGCACCTACTAATGGCACTTCCGGTGGCAGGTGTCATTATGCGCCACAAGTGCCACTGTTTTCGGGGCTAGCGGTCAGTGTTGTCACTGCCTTCGTCTGACCTCGGCACCTCGTACTGGCACTTCCTCTGACACCTGCCATTAGTGCCACTCTTTTCGGGGATACCGGTCAGTGTCGTCACTGCCTTCGTTTGACTTCGGCTGACCTCGGCGCCTCATAGTGGCACTTCCGCTGACACCTGCCATCAGTGCCACTGTTTACCTTATTTGGAAATGGGACCATTGCACTCCGGAAGTGAAGGGGGCGCTATTTCCTATATTATCAGCGTTCTCCCGTTTAAATTTTCTTTTGAAATCTGTGATGTAGCTTCATCTGTAGGAAGGAGTTTCACTCAGCATGTATTTCAGCGTCTCTTTTTTATTTACTTTAGCGCAGCTCACAGCTTTTAACAAATTCCCTAGCTTTCTGTGTACTTTTAAATCTGCTTCTTAGTCGCATCTTTTCGGGCCTGCTACTGCCTCTAGTGGCGTGGGTTACACAACTAATATAATTATGTCACTAAACGAGAATATCACAAAATCTTTATTATTTACTATTAATTTCGCCATTTCTGGCAACGTGAAAGATAAATTGTCTTCTAAAATACCATATTTTTCTTCAGGATGTAGAGCTAATTAGGTGACATAAAGAACAACTTTATACATTATAAATAACATCTATATATCTCCATCACTTATAAGAGGAAGAAAAGAAATAAGACATGAAAAACATTATCAACAATAAAAATACCAAATACAAAATATACATGATAAATTTAATGAGCAAAAGTCAATTAATTAGGTTCACAGATGAATAACCAGGATTGTTAAACAAGCAATAATCCATATTTTTCTTTTGTTGGTAGAGTCCTATATATAGGAAAAAATATGATTAAACTATTTAGTCTTCCAAGGTGGAAATTTTGCTTTGACTCAAAGAATAAAATAAAACTAATTAATAGAATCATATCAACAATTTGTGCATCAAGTAAACACTTAGCATGCTACAGGTAAATGTTATCATTTAATTTGGCTAAGAATAATTATTGCACTGTCAGTGAATGACTTCTAATAGATGTCGCATATTTACCAGAGGAACACAATAACGCCTTCATGAGCTCAAAGTGACGAAAAAAAAGGATGGATGCTCTAAACAGTTTAGAGCAGCGGTTCTTAACCTGGGTTCGATCGAACCCCAGGGGTTCGATGAGTCGGTCTCGGGGGTTCGGCGGAGCCTCTGCCGCGGAGGTAAAAACACACTTGTGTGAAGTCGTGATGACCTTAATAGTAGGTAATGTTGAAAACAATAACACAATCTTAATATCAACAGAGATTTTTAAATTCTATAACAACTTGTATACCTCCAAATTCTCAGAACAAAAATCTCTTACCTTTTTTAAAAACAATTGAAACATTTATCCCTAAAATTGAAGATAATTTCAAACAAACTTGTGACAACAATATTACGATAGAAGAACTTGATAAGAACTTGTTTAATGATAATCGCTTATCATTAAGCAAAGCACCAGGTCCAGATGGACTCACAGGGAACTTTTATAAACACTTTTGGGAAGACATAAAATTTTTACTACATCAAGTTTTTACAGAAATTTTTAAAAATCATACTATACCTACTACAATGAAACAAGGAATTATTATTTGTATCCCCAAACCAGACAAGGACCCAATATTTATTGAGAATAGAAGACCAATTACACTCAGAAATTCAGATTATAAATTACTAACATACATATTTATCATGCGTCTCCAAACAGGTAACTCAAATATTATTGCTGAATCGCAGTGTGGCTTCTTAAAAGGAAGATCAATCCACAACAACATTAGACTGGTAAAGGACCTGATTGAATATAGAGACATGATTAAAGATGATGACTTTATTCTTTTCCTTGACTTTTATAATGCCTTTGACTCGGTTGAACACCAATTCTTATTCTCAGTTCTTGAAAATCTAGGCTTTGGAGCAAACTTTATTAACTTAATTAAAGACCTATATCAAAACATAAGTAGTTGTGTAATACTGCCTAAGGGCACCACAGCTAGATTTAACATTAATGTTGGAATTCCTCAAGGGCAGGGGTGCCCAAGTCCAGTCCTCGAGAGCTACCATCCTGCAACTTTCCGATGCATCCCTGCTTCAACACACCTGTATCAAATGAATGGCTCGTTATCAGGCCTCTGTAGAGCTGATCCCGGTCTGTTGGAGTAAGGATACTTTTAAAACTTGCAAGACGGTAGCTCTCGAGGACTGGACTTGGGCACCCCTGCTCAATGGTGTCCCATTTCCCCATATCTCTAATGTAGTTGCAGAGATGTTAGCAATCTATCTTAAAAATTGTGAAGACATTGAGAAATTAGATGTTTTTGGTACAGAATTAATCATTAGCCAGTTAGCAGATGACACCACCGTTTTCTTAAAAAATTACAAGCAAGTTCCAATTGTAATTGATAAAATTAAACTTTTTTCAGAGGTTTCGGGTCTAATGCTAAACTTAAAAAAATGTGAATTTATGGCTATTCATGACACTTCCCTAAAAGAAATATATAGCTGTAAGGGACCAGACTCAAACGAAGACAAAAAATGTTCAAAGTAGAAAAAGTCTTGGTTTTAATTCTTCAAAAAATTGTTGACAAAGCATAAAGATTTAAAGCAAGAATAAATCAAAGAATAAATAACAAATTTAGATCCAAATTAACTGAGGTCAACTGAGCTCTAAACACAAGCAAAACTGACCTACCAAACAAAGAACAAAGGCTGCTTAAATAGGGGTGGAGAAACCCAAATCTACCACTTGAGGGAGGTCTGATCTAACAAAAGAACAAATAAATACAAAATTAACTAAAACATTCTATAAACAAATAAAGCAAAACTAACTTAGCAAAAAATAAGTGAATATTTAAGTGAGAAAATTATATAAAAAAACTTGAAGTCTCCCTCTTCAGTCTTTCAGAAATTTGTAGATGGTTCCTCCACCAGCTGGTTCCTATAAGTGGCACCTCAAACAAAAACAAGTATAAATGAACCATTCAGACAGAC
>NW_006801209.1:3113-5002 GCF_000485575.1 Poecilia formosa | reverse complement strand
AACATTTGCTCAGTTTTACCCACCAGTAGCTCATTGCTCTGAGTAACAATTATCCTCCCTCCACAGGCAACCACCTCACTTTCCAATGAGGAGCAGCTCTGCAGAGCCCAGAACAAAAGGCTACATGCTAATTACTAAAATATTCAATAAATACAATTAAAACTTCTCGTGTGCAAATTATTATTTATGTGCAAATCTCTGCTTAAAGTGCAGTGCTAAATAAAGTGCTTGTTAATAAAGTGCAAAAAGTGCCTTTAAAGTGCTATACAGTAACTTAAATAAAAATAGACCCAGTAATGAAGCTCTGTTCATTACAGTGACATACAAATACTTGTCAAACAGTGTTTTTGAATAAAATGCCAGAGGGTTAGAGCCCAAGTTAAACGACATTTAACTAACCTCCTAAAAGGATTGGTGGTTTTAATGTTATCTTTTTTTAATCTTTTTCAAAATGTCTCTCTTTCTCACTGTTTAATCAATGTCACATGCTGTTTTTATTTTAATTATGTAAAGCACTTTGAAATGCCTTGCTGCTGAAATGTGCTATACAAAGAAAATTTGATTCATTGATTGATTGCAGCCCTAGTTTATTATATCTTATTAAAATTAAGGATCTCTCTATTTCTTTGTAAATCTTAGGTCAATTTGATTTATAGTTTTAAATCATTATTCAAGATCACAACAAATTTCCAAAAAGTCCTAAAGGTGTCATATATATACATATGTATTTGAAGATTTTTCTTAAATTTTCTACATGATTAAATATAATTTCTAAAATAGTTCATGCTGCTCTTCTTTCTATTGTTCAGGTGGCTTTGTCTTGATATAAAAAATTACAATACAGCTTTATAATTTGATCTCTCGCTCTGCACACGAGCTAAAGCCTGGCCTGGATTCAAACCCTGGTCTCCTGGGTGAATTCACCATACCTTTACCCATTGAGCTACTTGTGAAACATAACAGAAAAACTAAACCAGGGGTGTCAAACTCCAGTCCTCAAGGGCCGCAGTCCTGAAACTTTTAGATGTGCCTCTGCTGCACCACACCTGAAAAGAATAATTAGGTCATTAGCAAGGCTCAGGAGAACCGATCTACACAGGGAGGAGGTAATTAAGCCATTTCATTCCACTGTTTTTTACCTGTGGCACATCTAAACACTGCAGGACAACGGCCCTTGAGGACTGGAGTTTGACACCCAAACAGACAATATGACCTGCAAGTGAAGTCCCCTCAACGCACCAAAACACCAATTACAGTTGCTTTTGAATCCAAAAAAAAAAAGAAATTTACCAACCTATTTCAAAGGTAAAGCACGTAAAGCTCTTTGAACCGCCTTGTTTCTGAAATTTGACATACAAATAAACTCAAGTGATTTACAAAAATACAAGTAAATGAAATGTTTTACAAAAATGAACCTAAATTTCAATAAAGGAAACAATACACGTTATATAAAAGAGCTAGCAAAGTGAGAACTTTCTATATGTAAAAATAATAAGATACTGAAAGGGGACCTATCATAACTACTCAACATTTTTGTGCTTCCATTTGGGTTTCTACTGCTTCTAAAAACAACAAAGATGATTAATAAAACGTTTTTATGATTTAAATTTATTGTTTTAATTAATCATTTTTTGATGTCTGGAAAATGATTCATTTCCAAAACCTACCGATTATTGACTCACACTGAGCAGAGAAGATATAGCGCAGTAAACATCCTAAATCCGATGGCATTCGTACTTTATCGACCGTCTGTCTGCAAATATTACACATTAATGTTACAGATTTTTGCCATCGATGTTTGTTTCCTGCCCTGTAATTTTTTTTTAACATCACCAACTACATTAAGAGGTATGCCGTGGCATTTCGTCTTAAAGGGGCACTATCGTATA
>NW_006801209.1:0-2116 GCF_000485575.1 Poecilia formosa | reverse complement strand
TTCCCTCTTGACAAACCGTGATGGTTTCAACGTTTAGCCGAATGTTCACGTCTGTAAGTTAACAGAGGCACACAATTGATAGATGTACAATCGACATTTGAAAACCGCTTTGGGAACAGAACAGAAGCCTACCTGCACGTCAGAGTCCGACAGCGTCTCCTACCTAAGGTGCGATTCAGTAGCAATATAAGCCGTAGCTGTCAATTTAGGACGCTGACGTGCAGCTGTCACATGACGTTGAAATGTCGCGAGAAGAGTGTTCTCGCTTGGTTTGTGTTAAATAAATCAAGGAAAGGAGGATTTTAATTAAATCTTTAAATAAAAATAAATAAAATCAGATCTAACAAAATAGAAAAATAAAAAACTGATGACTCAGATTGAACGACCAGATGATCCTCAGCGTCAGGTTCTTGAACTTCAGGTAAGTGTTCGTCAGGTACTTCTCCCTCCATGTGTACTTTAACAGGCTCAGCTACATGTGGTTCAGAAAGTTCCTCTGTTTCAATCTGTTCCACAGGTAGCTTGTCTTCATGGTGTGAGTGATGAATCAGTTGTTAAACAGGATTCTTCAATTTCAGATGGACTAGCAGTCTCAAGGTCTGTGCTCTGAATTAGAGGTACAGGATGCTCTGGTGCTTCAGCATCACTTTGAGCCAAAGGTGAAATAGGCTGCAAAGTAATGGATTCCGGTGATGACTTGAATTTTCTCACCTTCACACTGAATCTGGTTGGGGATGGGATGGAAACTTCTGGCACATATGGCTCAGCATCCTCATCCTCCTCCATCGCATCAGGAACATCTGGATGGCAACCATCCTGACTGCGAGTCTTTCGTTGTGAGGCAGGCATGGAGATGGAAGGGTCTTCTGTGGAGCAAACTGGCAGGAAACCACAAGGAAGCAACAGGTCTCTATGTAAAGTACGAGTTGGTCCCTCTTTGTGTTCAGGTTGTACAGTGTAAACTGGTACATTTTCAGCTCTGTCAACAACTTTGTACACCCCTGGTTCCCATCTATCTGCCAGCTTGTGCTTACCCCTCAGACGGATGTTGCGAACCAGTACTCGATCTCCTATCTCCAAACTGCATGGTGTAATTTTCTGATCAAAACGGGTCTTGTTCTTTGCAGCTGATTTGAGGGCATTCTCAGAAGCTAGTTTGTAGCTTTCTTTCAGGCTGGATTGCAGATTCTTAACATACTCTGAATGAGAGATGGATGATTGTTCTCTGACGGGTAAACCAAAAGCCAAATCCACAGGAAGACGAGGACAACGACCAAACATGAGTTCATAAGGTGTGAACCCTGTTACCTCATTTCTTGTACAGTTATATGCATGTACTAAAGGTTTGACATACTCTCGCCATTTTGACTTTTGTTTCATTTCCAGGGTTCCAAGCATATTGAGCAGAGTGCGGTTGAAGCGCTCGACTGGATTCCCTCGTGGGTGGTACGGGGTAGTTCGGCTTTTCTTCATGCCTACAACTTCACAGAGCTCTTTAATGAGCTTGGACTCGAAATCTGTACCCTGGTCTGAATGTATACGTCTGGAATTCCATAATAAACCATAAATTCATTCCAGAGGTACTTTGCAACCGTCTTTGCCTTCTGGTTGGGGGTAGGAATGGCAACTGCAAATTTGGTAAAATGATCAGTGAGAACAAGAATGTCCTTAGTATTACTGCTGTCAGGTTCAATGGTTAAAAAGTCCATACATAGCAGTTCAAGTGGTCGGCTTGTCTGAATATTTATTAATGGAGCTGCTCTTTCTATTTGAGCTTTACGCCTTATGCAACGACCACAGGTTCTGACAAAAGTCTCCACCTCTAGTGTCATTTTGGGCCAAAAGAAGCGTTGGCGCACCAGATCAATTGTTCTTTCGATGCCCATATGCCCCATATCATGGTGCAAGCTCTTTAAAACAGCTGGTCGTAACTTGGGCGGTAGGATTAGCTGGTAGATAAGTTTATCTCCATCATGTCTTCTCCGATACAAGATTCCATCCACCAACTCTAACCTGTTCCACTCTCTCAGGAGCAAAGGAAGGTCAGGTAGCTCCTCTCGAACCGATGGAAGGCCCTTCTCCCCAGTCTCCAGCTGATGAATGACCTCACGAATAG
>NW_006801208.1:11997-16940 GCF_000485575.1 Poecilia formosa | reverse complement strand
AGAAGTAGATAGAGAAGGAGATGGAGAGGGAGGGGGCGGCAACAACAACCTCCACGGCTGTGCGTCAAGTTAGTACATATGTCACTACTGTTAACAACATATATACCAGGGTTTCCCCCAGTGTATTATAAGCCTGGCGCCCCACCATGCTTTACTAGCCCCGCCGCCAGGCTAAGCGTTGCTTGTTTACGTTTCTAGGAAAGGAAAAAAAAAGAAATGTTTTTTTTTTGTTTGTTTGTTTTTTAAAGCGCTCTCTTTTGCTCTTAGCATTTCATTAGCAGAGCAGATTTATTCTTAAAGGATAGGTTTATTGTGAACGAACAATTATATGCGGCGTTTCCATCTCAACACGCTGCCCAGCGTGTGGCTCTGTGTCTGTCTTCCCTGTAAAGTTTATGTCTGTGGTCCCGGTTGGACGGAGCGTTTGTGGATAACGAGCAGCGCTAACCTGATCATGCAGGTTCAGCCCGGTGAGGAGCTTTAACGCTCTCCTCGGAGTCACGCATCACGCAGATTTTATATTATTTTATTATTATTTTTAGTATTTTTCCGGTTACACGATGCATCAAACCATATCAAATGCGTTGTCTACTTAGAGTTAATACGCGGGGCCGCACGGAGATCTGAGAAACTCGTCCCATAAACTCGACCAACCAGAATAGTTTCTGTGACGCTTATTAAAAACTCAACAGACACGAAATGAAAGAGCTACTAAAGCCACATTAGCAGCATTGAATTAAATCTCCCGTTTGTTGCGCATCTCTGCGTAGTGCAGCAGATTACCTCATCATGCAGGGCCGGTCCAAGGCTGTATGAGGGCTGGAGCAGAATCTGACTTAGGGGCCCCTTTTGTTGCTAAAAATATCAACACCTCTAACAGCTTCTGTGTTAGATTTAGTGAAATATGGTTAACCCTTTAACCCTAAAAAGCAATAAGTTATAATCGCAGTTTACTAATTTGTATTTGTAAATTCAAAAATTAAACTCACAGCATCAGATTGTTTCTATGGTAACAAAACAATCTAAGTATGAATATTGTTCTTTGACGTTTTACAAAGTAAACTTGTCAGATCCTTAAAATCTTGTATTTAAATGTTAAACAATTTAAAATAATTTAATTTATCTATGCCTAAACAATTGAATCAAATTTAACAGCATTGATAATCTCAATAAACAAATGTTACATTTGTGCATCTGTGATCTGTTTTAAAATATTAGCGTTTAAGGGGCCCCTGAAGCCCTGGGGGCCTGATGGAGCCGCTGACTTAATTTGGATTAAACAGAAGTGCAAATTTGTTGTTTTTAGACTAGTTGTGGATTTAAATAGCATTTCACTTGAGATCTTTTCCCGTAACATATAATTACACAGTAATACTTTTACATTTCCTGTCAACTTAACATCTTTTAATACAAAAACACGGTGGACCGACTCAACGCCCCGACCACCGGGCTTAGCAAGTTTTCTGGGGGAAACCCTGTATACATACTTCAAGAATTCTCCAATACAAACGCGCAGATCAAATGAACTTCAAAAAGAAATGGGGGAACATGACCTGCTGAGCCTAAAACAACCATCGGCTACATGCTGGCTGTTGCTGGAGAGGGCAGTGAAAGGCATACGTGTATACGGCTCTGATGTCAGAGTTGGAAGAGGAGGAAGATGGGAAAATCTGCCCGGTAGCTAAGGGAATCAGAAAGCGTCTTCAAACATACATGTTTCCCTGCTCTAACTCACTTGCTGACTGACGTTTTAGCTGTGGTGAACCGCATGAACCTCATCTTCCAAACAGAAGACGTGAACATCTCCTCCATCTCACCTGTTGTGAGCATGACTGTGGCCAGTCTGGAAGACTTAATGAATGGACCAGGTGAGGTGGAGAAAAAAATCCAGCAAGGATTCACAAGATAGCAAGTTCTGTGGCATCACACTTACTCATGGAGACGTGCAGACATTTGCAGCTTTACGCACGGAATACATCAAAGAGATGTCTAATTCAATCAAAAAACAATTCCCAACTCAGATCTAGACCCCGTGCTGAATGCATCTCATTATTCCAGGAGCTGAGAGCGAGTTGAAGAAATAAGGACAGGAGGCTTTGAGACGCGTCTGTGACCACTACGGGTCACAAACCGGTACAACTTGAACCACTGGTAATCGGGATTTCCTCCCGCTAAAGCGACTGCTTGTGGGATTTGAAAACCCCACATTCAGAAAGTCTTGCTGACTTCAATTCAGCTGGAGAAATGTTTCTTGACCTTAAAACTTTGGCTGAAGTGGCAGTTATTCCAGTCTCCAGTGTCACAGAAGAGCGCATATTTAGTCTTCAGAATAACAAGACAGACATGAGAAGTTGTCTGTTCAGAGAAAAACTGCAAAATCTCAGGACAATAGCCACAGCAGCAACCCCTTTGAGACATTTGACTATGACCAAGCAGGGGGACCAGTTTAGGTCCATGCGGACCAGAGAGAAGGTGTGAGACAGAAGGTCAACTGTTCATATTTTAGGTGCTTCATTTAATGCAATTCCTTATGCATTGCTATTGGGACCACAGTTTTGTTACTGCAGAAAAAAAAGCTACATGTTCAGCTGGTTGATGTAGATCCTATAGTCAGCATTTCATGAACTATTAATTAAAATTAATTAAAAAAAATCTATTGAATGTTAAATAATTATTTTAAAAACTAAACATTTTTTAACCATGTCTGTCAAAATGACGGCTGGTGGACCATCACAGGATGCCTTGTTTACAGAGGTCACACACACATCACATCCTGTCATATGGTGCTGGTAAAACGTGTGCTAGGAAAGACTTTGTGTCCCCCATTTAACTTGTGAAAAAGAAGAAAGCAGCTCTCGAAACTAAGGTTGCCCAGGTCTGTCCAAGATGCCCAGCACATCTGAATCAAATGAACTGCTTATTACCTGCCCCTGCAGAGGTGACTGACCCTGATGAGGGAATTCAGCCATTTGATTCAGGTGTGTTGGAGCAGTATGGTAGCTCTCAAGAACTGGACCTGAGCACCACTTCTCTAGAGGGCTGCTTTCTGAAGCATCTGCCTGGAAGAAACTTGTTTTCTTTACAACTTATCACCTCTGTTTTACACGTGATCAGCTTCCAAACATGTGGTTCAAGACATGTCCGAACGAGACCATAAACATAAAGCTTCAACTGAAATACACCATGTTGGCTGGGGAAACGTTTCTCTTCTCCTAACTGGTAATTTGGCAGCATTTGGTGACAACCAACAGATAAACTATTCAACATGATTTCTCCTTACTTGTCATGTGTGTCACTGGCTGTTTCTTCATTGAGTGTGAAGAGTTCTCTAAGTTGGCCTAGAGAAAAATGACGCTCCACATCCTGCTCCTCATCCACCACACAGCTGCTCAGGGCTTTTTTATGGGCTTGTCTCTGCAGGATCTTCTCCTCAATGGTTCCAGTCTGTCAGAAAACACACACATATCAAACATCTCCACAACATCTACGTTTTTCCACGTTTATGACAGCTCATTAACTTGTCACTCTGGAGAGTTAGATTACAAGGGAAAAAATAGAGCAATTAAATAAAAATGTCATAGTAAGAGTTAGTGTTAATATAGTTAGAGTGCATGTCTGACAGAGATCAGTCTGTAGATGTAACAGGTCTTCTTCTGGCCATCTCTCCACACACGAGCCATTGCCTGCTCATCATTGGCTGGATTCCAGTCTGGATCAAACATTACCAAGCGATTGGCACCAATCAGATTGAGGCCACATCCACCCGCCTTGCTGCTCAGCATGAAAATAAATTCAGGGTTCTGTCAAACACAAAAAACATAGTGTTCATGGTTGCTTCACAGCTTTAACTGTTATCCAAAACTGTCTTTCAAGCTCACTTGTGGACTGTTGAATTTTTCCACGATCTTAGCCCTTTTCTTGATAGACATTGTGCCATCCAGTCTAACATAGAGGTACCTGAAAAAGCCACAAAGCAACACTGAAACCCATTTAATCAGATCCAGCTGCCAAACATTTGGTCTTTTAATCACCTTCTAAATCTGCACAACTTTTCAAAGAGGTCCAATGTTTGAGTATAGTTGGAGACCAGCACCACTTTGTCACCAGTTGTGGATCTTGTCACAGCCAAAATGTAGTCGAGAGTCACCATTTTACCTGGAACAGAAGACATGGTGAGTAAAGCAAGGTCAAACCATACATGGTGCAAAAGACTGAGAAATTTCCAAAACTGTTTATGTTTTCAGTCAGAGATCACTAAAAGCTTTTTAAGACTATTACTGTTGTTGGAGATGAGAAGTGATGTAAGAACTCTAAAAGAATCAGTATGCCACCCCAAAATGTTTACACGAAGGGCGATGGGTCCATAAGGACGCCTGTGTCCTCAGTTAAGGGGTTAATGCAGTCTGACAAGTTGACCTCTCAAACGAGTGGAAGGAGGAGGTTCTTTCATTTAATTTTTCTTTAGGAATATACACTATATTACCAAAAGTATTTGTTCACCCATCCAAATTATCGGAATCAGGTGTTCTAATTAGGCCTTTCACGATAAATTTTGCTGAGTGATTGTCTCAGAAATTATTGCGATAAACAATAATATTGTTTGAATACATTTTAAACTGATGTAATGGTTATGACGTAATAATGCAAGAACACTTAACACTGGAACTGGTAAACAAAATAAACAAAAGAACCATAAGCAAAAATAAAATGTACTCTCAGTCTCTGTTAACAAAAAAAATGCACTTGAATAAAAACTAAAAATATAAAACCAAAGTGGAAATAAAAACTACATTCAACCAAAAGAGAACAGCCTATGAAGTCTGTATACTATATTACCCTTCAATAATCATTAGATTTAGATAGAGAAGACGGGTGCTAAGGAAATGAGGAAGGGAGGGGTCAGGGGTCAGTGCAGAGCACCGGAGTTGAGCCTTTTTTTATCC
>NW_006801208.1:0-11306 GCF_000485575.1 Poecilia formosa | reverse complement strand
GTGGAAATGTGATAGGATGCTACCTGTGCAACAAATCCAGTCGTGGAATTTCCTCGCTCCTAAATATTCCAGTTTCAACTGTCAGCTGGGTTTTCTAAGAAAAGAGAAATGTTTGGTAATGACAGCCACTCAGCCATGAAGCGGTAGGCCACATAAACTAACAGAGTGGGGTCAGCATAGTGCAAAGAGGTCAACAACTGCAGAGTCGGTCACTACTGACCTCCAAACTTCATGTGGCCTTCAGATTAGCTCAGGAGCAGTGCACAGAGAGCTTCATGGAATGGGTTTCCATGGTGGAGCAGCTGCATCCAAACCATACATCACCAAGTGAAATGCAAAGCGTTGGATGCAGTGGTGGAAAGCTGCTGCCACTGGACTTTAGAGTGGTGGAGGCGTGTTCTCTGGAGTGACAAATCGCGCTTCTCCATCTGGCAATCTGCATTGTGCCAAGTGTAAAATTTGGCACAATGCAAACTTTACATTGCATTGCCAGATGCTTAGCCCCTTAGTTCCAGTGAAAGGAACTCTGAATGCTTCAGCATACCAAGACATTTTGGACAATTCCACGCTCCCAACTTTGTGGGAACAGTTTGGATCTGACCCTTTCCTCTTCCACCATGACTGTGCACCAGAGCACAAACCGAGATCCATAAAGTCTGGTGTGGATGAACTTGACTGGCCTGCACAGATTCCTGACCTCAACCAAATAGAACACCTTTGGGATGAATTAGAGCAGAAACTGAGAGCCAGGCCTTCTTCTCCAACATCAGTACATGACCTCACAAATGCACTTCTGGAAGAATGGTCAAAAATCCTCATAAAATCTCCTAAACCTTGTTTACAGCCTTCCCAGAAGAGCTGAAGCTGTTCTAGCTGCAAAGGGTGGACCAATGTCATATTGAACCATATGGATTAGGGATGGGATGTCACTTAAACTCATATGCGAGTCAAGGCAGGTGAGTGAATACTTTTGGCAATATAGTGTAGCATTGCAGATATTGGCTTCATCTTCAGCCACTTTAGCCAAGCTATCCCACAAGGTCCCCCTTTAACTATGAAGCTAACATCTGCCAGGAGTGGATCAGTTTTGGCTCAGAGCACAGAGAATGGACATGCACACAAAGTAACCAGAGAAAATCATTTTGTTTAAATACAGGAACTTAGTTATTAACTCAATGTTAACTTTGCATTTGTAGCTAAATTAGCTGCCATTCTTCACTGGAACTAAATTACATCCAGTGTTGATGTTGTTTAGATGTTGCTTCAGTGTTGCTTTTTGATCACCTTGTAATTTGTTCAAGCAAATGAAACAATTAATTTATTTTTTGGTGCTCAGCAACACCATATTTCTTCACGTTTAGCTTTTGTGGCTTCATAGCATGTTACTTTTGGGGATTAAGGATACAGCGAATACAGCGATATGAAAATTTGGGCCAATATCAATATCCAATATTAGTCCTGGTGTTATAACCAATATCATATATTATATACAACACTTTTGACACTATAAAAGTGACCACACTGCCTTCATTGCTTCTCTGTTTCTGTGAAACACCCTATAATCCAACGCTGCATCACTGTCATATGACCAAACAAATACCACATGACCAACCTCCTCTCCTCCGGAAACAAGACGGAAATAAACATGGGTTGTTACTATCGGCCCAGTTTTACTCATTGGACCAACGTTAGAAAATAACTAACATTGGTCAATACCGCTGCTGATGCTGATATATATTGTGCATCCCTACTGGGGATTACAGGAATGATTTAATTTCTCTTTGGGATCAATAAAGTATTTTTAATTGAATTAACGTTACTATACAATGGTTGAAAAGCAGAGCCAGATGGACAAGCTTTTCCAGTAAAAAGAGGAGATCAAGTCATGATGACTCATCATTCAATATGTCTTCAGGAGTTCACTGAAATGTTTTCTTACCAGACAGCTGAGGTTCGAGTGCTTTAGTGGAGTAACCAGGAGGAAACAGATCGAGTGCGCCCTCAAAGCCCTCCTCCTCTTCAACACACTTGTCATAAATGAGAGCTGGGTCTGGTACAGGATCAGGACAGTGATCAGTGTGTTTACTATGCAAACTAACTGCAGCTGCAATGAAATCGCTTACATCATTGTCTATAACTTGTATATTATAAGTGTAATATTTAGGCTGTATAATAAGTCACATAATGACATATTAGCGGCAAAATCCTAATTTATAATGCTGACTGGTAAAAAGTTAGCATCTGAAGCTGTATTTCAGTTGTGTTTAAAACAAACTAAGTGGAACATGTTTTCTGAACAGGCCACACTGCTGCACTTACGGTTACACAGCTTCTTGAGAGATGTGATAGAAGACAGTGAGGAGACATTGATTCTGCCTTCTTGCAATGTCTCTGTGGGTTTGGCCTGTTTCAGAAAGCGCTTGTACAGTTCGATCTGCAAAGGAGTTAGTCTGTACAACAGAGGAATCAGTTTCCACTTAGCATTTAATAAAGAAAATCATCATAGAGCAAGGGATATCACAAATGGCTAAGCCCAAAATTATTCATACATATGGCAGATTTAGCTTTAAAATATTTTTTAATCTGACCTAAAGCAATAGTAATATATTAGAGAGGCCCAGTCAAAATCCAGGCTTACATGTCTTGGTGAATCTGTGGAGGGCACTAAAGATTAGGCTGACGGAAAGGAGGACTTCAAACCTCAAAGGTTTGGAATCCATCCCAATAGATAAATCATAAGAAATGCCAGAGGAAACATGATTAACAAAGATGTTAATGTTGTATTCTTTATTTTAAGTGTTTTATATATATCCAAGAATGCTTTGTAGGAGACAGAGATGACAATTTTCCAGAGAGAAAATCTTTCTTTCAATCCATCTGTATTTTAAAAGAAGCCCATCTCAATTCCTATCACAAACACTCACTGGTTAAATAAATACATGCCAGGTATGTAAATAGTGTTGGGTTTGGAAACATTAAAAAAAATTAAAAAAAATTTTTTTTAAAAAGCTGAGATAATAAATATGATGAAACAATTGTTGGCCGTCAGGGGAAGAATTTAAAAGACCCAAGTTGGCTTTTGGGCTCAGGGTCAATAGGTCAAGTAGTAGCACTAACACTCAGTGCTGTCTGCCATTACAAACAGAAGAAAATCTACAATTAAAGTGTAATATCCTGATAAGCCACAAACCTACAAGCCAAGATTCTTTTAAATACCCAATGACAAATAACTGACTTCCAGTTAGACAGAAATGAAACAAGTCAACTTACTTGCAGCACACAACTTGCTCAATTTTCACAGGAAGATACTTTGACAGGATATCTGATGTTCTCCTAATCAAACACCTGTTGAAGCAGCACATGCTCAATCTTGGAGAGGAAAACAGAACTAAATAACACCAAGGCTATGGAGTTCACCTGTTGACGATGCTGATGAGTTCCTTGAGTTTTTTTTCTCCTTCCTCTCTATCTCTGTTACTGGCGTCTGCATCCCTACCCTTCAGAATGGGAAGCTCGAATCGCTTCTTAAACTCCTGGGCAGTACCTGCCATTACAAAGATGGATATGGGAAATAAGTTTGATGTGTTCAGATGCTCTGTAGGTGATGCAGCTTACCAAGGATTCCAGCATTTACAAAATGGACCAGACTGAAATACTCCAGCAGGTCGTTCTGGATTGGAGTGCCTGATATCAGCACTCTCCGCTGGGCATTCATAGCATGGAGAGCCTGGTAAGTCTGGTTGTCAGCATTCTTCAGTCGATGCCCCTAAGAACAGAGGGAAAATTTAACACTTGGCTTTCAGAATTCATCTTTATCTCTGGGTTGAAGTGTATAATGCACAACACCTCATCACAGATCACAAGTCCGACTTTGCCCCTGTGCAGGACATCAGCATGAAGTCGAAATGTCTCATAAGAAATGATCAGGATGGGTGTTGCTACTTTCAAACCATGCTGAGAGATGAAGTGCACTAGAGAAAACAGAAATTATGCAGAAGTGAAGCACAAGTTAGCTCATACCAGTGGGTTAGGGTTAGGGCAGAAATGAACAACAACATGATTAAAGGGTAAACTTTACGATAATAAACAATTATTCAAAACAACAACTTGTAGCTTTTCCTTGACATAAACTTGCGACGGATAATGTTTCTGTGAATATTCACAATAACAGAAATAAAACAGAAACCATTAGGTTGCTATTTTCATACAAACACACCAGTTTTCTTCATGCTTACAGTGCTGGCTTAAGAACTACATTGTCTTCATAAGGTTTACTGCAGATTCTTAGTGACACTAGAAAACATGACCTACCTAGCTGCTTATCAATATCCTCCTTTGAGCCCCCATCGATTGCCACTGGTGAAATACGACCTCCAAGCCACTTTCCTACTTCATTATACCAGTTCCGAACCAGACTAGATGGTGAAACCACAATTGCCTTGTTTATCTCTGGTTTGGCATTAAGGCTCTGGCGTAGCAAGGTCCACATGAGAGTGATACACTGCAAAGTCTTTCCCAGGCCCATCTCATCAGCCATGATGCAGCCGTAGGATCCAGGGATGCGTCTGCCAGTCACACAGTCCCAAAGGAACTTCACTCCCTAAACACGTCAAAGAAAGACATCATTTATATGACTCAGGGAAATGCTATTTAATAAGATATATTTTATCCTTATGGTAATTTCCAACAACTCATTGTTTTGTTCATATTTTAATCAAGATGAACTACTTCTGCAACTACTGCCATAATTTAATTCAATTAAGTTAATTTGCATGTTACCAAGTAACAACAAATATCTCAAGGCACTCAGATCATGTAGATAAATTAAAAGTCAATAATGTGCTCATAGTAATAATACTGAACTCAAGTTCAGTTTATTATGGCAACTGATAAAAAAAAGTTTTCTATCCAAGAAAACCCAGCAGATTGCATCAACTCACTGACTCACAGGATTCACTCCCCCCTGCATGAGCATGTAGTGACAGTGAACAGTAGACCACAACAAGTCTTTAACTTGATAGCAATTCCTCATTCTGCATGAAGTGATAGTATGAGGAATTGCTATAACAAGAAGAATGACCATCTTCTGAATGACTGAGGGTTTAAGGAGACACAAAAACACAGAAGCGCTGACCAAGGATTACTATCTACGTAAAGGCTTAGACATACTTCATGTGAAGTGCCAGAATCTGTTCTCAATGACATAGATGTGACAAAAATTACATCATTTTGTTTGCCATTACCTCTCTCTGATGGGGTCTGAGAACTTTTCCCAATACTGGATCCACAACAACATGAACTGGAAGCTTTTCCCTGCAAAAACCCCCAAATAATTTTGTTTATTCTGTTTGGCAGTAGTTGGTTCCCACTGTGCATGAATACATCCATCAGATCTGTATTATTTTGGGATTTTCTTGTTGAGCTGCATTTCAGCAGAAAGAGGAATTCAATGTGTCCGGAACTTACTTGTCAGCTTTGATCAGATCATGAGCGCTCAGAGTCGGCGGCTCATAAAGAACCAAAGCATCTTCTGCAAATGGATCATGGAGTGATTTCCTTACTCCTGCATGCTTTAGGCCAAGTGCTTTGCTTCCTAGTGAACCTGTCAGCAATTCCAAAAGGAAACAGACAGTTAAGTCATTCTCCATCACTGGACATAAAGAGAAGTCACACTGCTGGTAAAACTCACCTGTGTAATTGGGAATGGGAATTTTAAAAGGCTTGGAGAGAATGCTCCGGATAAATGACTCCTGCAGACAAGACTTTTAGTAAGAGAGGGAAATGTTTACAGGGACGTTGGGATTTTCAACCATGCTTACATGTCTGTCAGCTTCCATGCATCCAGGCCACTTGTTAAGTTGTGTCAGAGGTTTCCTGCAAGGAGAAATGTGACTCTCCCTCATCCCCTCCACTTTCCTTCTTTTCTCCTAAAAAGAGAAATTCAAACAATCAGTAACACTTTTGGTCAGCTCCACAAGCCTAAGTTTAGTGTTGTATGAAACCAAGCAGCAGGAGTTTATGCAGAACTCAGTCACCAGTGCAGCTTTGATCTCTTCGATTCAAATTCAAAAAGTACTTTATTGATCCCGCAGGGAAATTAAATGTTATTGAATGTTAAATCAAATTCTTCAAAGAGTTAAAAAAGGAGGATAGGCCCACCCTGGCCAGGTAAAGACAGAGCAGAAGAAAGAAACATGTCTTAGCTATCCATTCTCTAAACCCCTTATGGAGGGCTGGGAACAATATGCAGAGTTTATTCAGTGTTTAAATTATGAGATAGACTGGAGGCAGTGATGCAGCCAAATAGACTGTTGTAATTGTTGTCATTGCAGAAAACATACCGTCAGTGAAAATTTAAGACTTTTTAAGACTGTCCTGGCTTTAGACATCTGTCATGATGGAGTGTTTCAAAGATCCACTGAGTTCACCGTGAAAGAAGGTGATGTTTAAATACAAATCAGTTTCTGATTCACCACTCAAACATCTATTTAACTGCTCTGAAACATCAACAAACTCCAATTCAAATCAAAACCACTTAGCCTGGTCGAACCTAAATCGAATTAAACTGAATTCTATGGGAATTCACTGAAATACACTTTCATATCTGATGCATTTTTAAAGCTTGAATATACAAGTTGACCTTGCCGTTTATATTTACCATTTTGTTTTTGTAAAAAAGTGTTTTTGATTTCGAACCATGATTGATTCAGACCCTTACAAAGCAGTGACATGTCCCTTTACTAAAGTGATGGTGATGAGGTGATGACAGGCTGCGAAAGTGAGATAGAGGAACCATTCAGAGAGCTGGGCTTACGGTGTTTCCTGTGTGGCCCCCGTCACCGCAGGCCTCTCCGGCTGGTTTGCGTTTAGCCAGCTGACTGGGAGCCAGGCTTCTCCTCTGCCACAGACAAACACAGAAACGAATTAGTCTAAAGCCTAACACACTGAACAACGCAGTAAGAAAAACCTTTTACCTGCTTACCATGTTTGGTGTTTCCTCTATGTGAATGTTTGAAACCTTACATGATCGTCCTGTTCAGCTTAAACACAGCGCTTCCACTGAGATGTTAATGTAAACCCTTTAAAGCAAAAAACCCTACAGTTTACGCCAACAGTAATTTTCCTACATCAAAACTCGCGCGAAATGTTAGACACGCAACCAGTACGGTGAGCGTGATGGCTCAAGCTTCTTCAAATTTATGTTTTACCGCCACCTACGGGTCAGGAGTGAAATAATTTTTAAAGATTATTTTTTTATATTATAAAAACAGTCAAATCTTACAAGCATACATTCTTATTCAAGTATCTTGAGTGACTAGCAGTCAAAGAATATACTAAGAGAAGAAACGAAAAAAAAGGGGTTACAGAATGGCATGAAAGCCATATAACACAATAGGTGCTTAATATTAGAAAATAAAATGAGCATAAAGCATAATAAACTGAACAGCTTGAATTATTGTACTGTGTTTAGATTGTTAAATGGATAAATGTCAAAAACCAAACGGAACAGAGCAGCATCTTTGTCCCAATCATTTTCACAGAGTTGAACAGAACCCTAACCCTAACATCGAACGTTGGGAGTAATTTTCAAAAATGTACATTTGTGTAGGTAATATTTGGCCATAATGATCAGGTTATTAATTATAAATTCCAAATTTGTGTCCAAAGTATAAATGTCAAATTTAATATTGTTGTAAGTTAAAGTTGGAATATTTAAATTGTTGGTCAGCAACCAATTATGAAGGTCCTCCCAAAATTTAGATCCATAAGTACAAGAAAAGAATAAATGTTGGAAAGTTTCTACATCATATTGAAAAAAGGTACAATCATTTGCCTCAATATCAAATTTTAGTCTTAAGTATTCTTTACATAGATAAATATTATTTAATATTTCAAAATTAACTTATTTTGCTTTGGGGGGTCGAGGGAATTTTAAATAGCTGTATCTACATACAACATGTATTTTACATACAACAAAAAAAAATTCTTTAAGTATATTTCTTTTTTTCAAGGGGGAAGGGAAAGTCCTTCGGATGATGATTGTTCTTAAAGATTTATTGTTGCAATTTTTGTCTGTAAAAATGTGGCCCTGGATAAACAGTGGATAAAGCTGTGGTATTGAGGCTGTATAAAATAATGAAGCTTGTGTTAATCAAAGCCTGAGGGAGACCTTTAATTACAGCTTGAAATTCTATTTTACTGCATTTAAAATTGTATTTATGCTGGAATTTTTTCAAAGTCCAGAATTTTACCTCTGTCATCCATGAGATGTTGAACTGCCTTGTTTAAAGAATTGATAAAACTAAAAATCTCCTTGAGCTACAGCTTCAGTTTAAGATGGCAGACGTTCTCTTAAGCAGAGGGGAAATCATGGCCTTGCACTCTCCCAACATTTAGGCAATCATATTCTTGATTAAATATTCCGTTCCTTATTGAAAAACATGCATACATTACTTAAGAACATTCTCTTGATTTTATAGATCTAAATAATTCACTCAAAGTGAATTGGAAATATATCTAACAAAGCCATCTCTATATGGAATATTGTATACATGACATCTTTTTAAGTAAGGGATTCAATTTCTTCCTTCGCTGTAACTACAAAGTTGAAAAAGTACCAGGGACTCTGAGTTTCACAAATGTGTTCTAAAAAGCATAATATTGTTTTTGTTGCTGTAACTTCTTAAATATGTGAACTCTTTAGATATAATGCTGTTGATGAAGATAAATTCTTGTGAACAGTATCTGACACTACTGCTGGTAAAGCTTGTTTTTCATGCTCTAGTTTCAATAAAATATTGTTTCTTTACTTTCAGTTTTTTATACTGGAAAAATGTGGCCCTAATTCACTATTGAAAGTTTTGGACATTTCATCAGAAAGTTTTGATAAATAACTAAATGTGATGTGTCTCCTTTAACTGGTTACACAGACCTGAAGTTGGGGCTATTTATTTTGGGATTATATCACAAGGAAATTTTAGGAAGAATATAACAACTTTATAATTCAAAACATTGAGAGAAAAGTTTCACCAAGGCCTGTGTTAGCATATAATTTTTTGGCTTTCATGGAAATATAAACAAAAAAATTGCAATTAATATTTTTTGCAATTTTTTTGTTTATATTTTTTGCAATTTTGAAATTTGCTGAATTAGCATTCACCAAATTTCATCTTCACAAATGTAAATTTTCATTATTCACCTTTTATTCCAGTTTTGGTTAAGGAAATCAAACTGCATTTATTTGCTATTTGTGAGAGGGTAAACAAAACGCTTTAATCACATCTGAATTGGACATAATGTCCACTTTTTGTGTTTTTGTTCTGAACTGTAGAAGCTAACCCCCTTAGCAAACATTGTTACACATTCTGTATTCTATTTCTTGTTCTACCTTTAATTAACAAAGATTTCTAATAAAAAAAACAAAGAAAATTAATTCTTTCACATGATTGTTCAATGTTTTCTAGTGAAAAATAGAATTTTTTTAAAATGTTCACCTAAGTTTCCATCCATCTCTTTCAAAAATGATGGCACCATATAATATTACATTAAAGTATTATTTGTGATTTTACAGAAGTAAGGTTTGCAGTGTCTACACGGATCAGTTTTTTTCATTTGTGCAACTTCTGGTACATGAGTGTTCTCATTTAAAACTGGAATTAAAGACCCAGTAGTCATTTGATCTTTGTTTTACGATACAACATGTGAAATTCAAATCTGAGTTGTTTTCAAATTTTGTGGCCAAAATAGAATGAAGAAATGTTTGTTTATTTCCATTCTTAAGTGGAGGAGCGGGTTTGGTCAATATAATTTCTTCATCTTTGAGGTTTTACATGTCGTTCAGTGGAGTACTTCAAAGTCGACCACAAAAACAGCATAGTCACTGGGCAGATAACACGTGTTAAACCATAAATATCCCCTGGACCCGCACATACACAGATTGTATTATTCTCTCTGCATTTCTCAGTCAAATTAATTAAGATTAAGTTAATTAAGATTGACTTAATCTTAATTTATCAACCTTAATTGATAATGATCAGTGTCAATATCTATGTGCCCACCATTGTAATCTTGTTGTCATGTCACTATATTGTATAAAGCTGAATCTGAATGTAAGAGATGCCCTGATAGGTATTTTTTGACAACCTATGTAAAATGAACTACAGAGAACTTATGTGAGTTTTTACCAAGCTTTCATGAAAGGAGAAGGCGCAGCGGACCGCTCCAGCGAGCTGCCCACTGCGCGTTCTGATAATTTCCAGTTAGAGCTGGTCTTTTATTTTCAGAGAAGGAAGAGATAAACAGAAGAGACAGAAGGCAAGCTTTGTCTACACACAGGTCATCTAGTTCTTTCCTGTGGGAGTGATTTCTCTCAAGGCTGGAGGGAACAATCAGTTATCTTGCAGCAGAGATACTTGGTGTCAAAAGTTCTGCATAATTACTCCGCTCAGTCAGAAACAGCCAATCAGAGCTAGCACTAATCAGCTAGCCGCCATGCTATCAGGAAGTTTTTATTCAGTAACTCTGGATTGTTTATTGGAATGGATCCTGTATTTGCCTTTGAATGTTTTATACTTTAATTTTTTTGGGAATAGTGAGAGGTTTTAATTTGGCTCTCTGCGTTATTTAGCCTCTTCAGAGCCTTCATATGTTTTCAGTCTGTTAAAGATAGTATTGTGAATAGCAGTACAATTTGCCCAAAGCCTGTTTTGTTTAGTTTTCTTCTTGGAAAAAGTTATTAAAAACAAGTTTTTGTCTAAATTAAGGTGAATTCATGGTTCCTTTTTCCACATAATGTAACCGGTAGTGTTTATGATAAAAGAATAAATAAAAATTATGTGATTGGTATCGGTGATCGGTATCGGTGATCGGCCCTCATGGGTGATCGGTATCGGTATCGGCAGGAAAAAACCTGATCGGCACATCTCTAATCTGAAGGCCATTTCAGTTAACATTATTTAGCTGTGGAGTCATTTTCTTGAAGTTTTCGGCTTTAGTCGGCATAATATGCGATCAAAGTTAAACCAAAATGTTTTTTGTCTCCATACGTACAATAAACAATGACATATTGGCTGCCTCCCTTTTTTTCTTTATTAGTACATGTTGGTGATTGAAGTCTGTTATGATGATTTCAACACATTTCTTTTGACAGGTAGGCAGAAGAAATGCTGTCCAGAATGTTTCTATAAGCTGAAAAATTTATATTATGCCTAATGTCTGAGTTGTTTTCATGGCAATTATTTCAGACATTTTTATGTTTTATGTCAGTGTTTCCCATCCTGGTCCTCACCACCCCCCTGCTCTGCATG
>NW_006801207.1:0-16279 GCF_000485575.1 Poecilia formosa | reverse complement strand
CTCCAACCACGACAACTGAAGCACCAACAACAACCACAGCAGCACCAACAACAACCACAGCAGCTCCAACCACAACGACTGCAGCACCAACAACAACTACAAAAGCACAAACAACTACATCAATTCCAACAACAACCACAGCAGCTCCAACAACAACGACTGCAGCACAAACCACAACCACAGCAGGTCCGACCACAACAACAGCAGCTCCAACCACAACGACTGCAGCACCAACAACAACCACAGCAGCTCCAACCACAACGTCTGCAGCACCAACAATAACCACAGCAGCTCCAACCACAACGACTACAGCTCCAACCACAACCACAGCAGCTCTACCTACAACCACAGCTGCTCCAACCACAACAACTGCTCCAACCAGAACAACTGAAGCACCAACAACAACCACAGTAGGTTCAACAACCACTGGAGCTACAACAGCAACGACAGCTTCTCCAACCACATCCATTAGAACTCCAACCACAACCACAGCTTCTCCAACCACAACAACTGAAACACCAACAACAAATGCAGCAGCTTCAACCACAACAGCCACATCAGCACCAACTACAATTACAGCTTCTCCTCCAACCACAGCAACTGAAGTACCAACATCAACGACAGCAGCTCCAACAACAATCACAGGATCACCAATTAAAACCACAGCTTCCCTATCGACAACCACAGTATTTATAACCACAACAACTGAAGCACCAACAACCACAGCAGCTCCAACCACAACCACATCATCTCCTACCACAACCTCAGTAGCTCCAACCACAACTACATCAGATCCAACCACAACTACAATGTCTCCAACCACAACCATTGAAGTTCCAACCACAACCACCGCTGCTCCAACCACAACTACATTAGCTTCAACAACAAAAACAACTTCAGGAGCTCTAACAACAACTAATGTTGTACCTACAACACTGCCACCCACAGATCCACTCTCTACTACAGCGCCTCCAACAGGCACACTCTCTACCACAGCGCCTCCAACAGGCACATTCTCTACTACAGCGCCTCCAACAGGCACAATCTCTACCACAGCGCCTCCCACAGGCACACTCTCTACCACAGAGCCTCCGACAGACACACTCTCTACTACAGAGCCTCCAACAGGCACAATGACTACCACAGAGCCTCCGACAGACACACTCTCTACTACAGAGCCTCCAACAGGCACAATGACTACCACAGAGCCTCCCACAGATACACTCTCTACCACAGAGCCTCCGACAGATGCACTCTCTACCACAGAGCCTCCAACAGGCACAATCTCTACCACAGCGCCTCCAACAGGCACAGTCTCTACAACAGCTCCTCCAACAGACACAATCTCTACCACAGCGACTCCAACAGGCACAATCTCTACCACAGCGCCTCCAACAGGCACACTCTCTACCACATCGCCTCCAACAGACACAATCTCTACCACAGCGACTCCAACAGGCACAATCTCTACCACAGCGCATCCAACAGGCACAATCTCTACCACAGAGCCTCCAACAGACACACTCTCTACCACAGCGCCTCCAACAGGCACACTCTCTACCACAGCGACTCCAACAGGCACAATCTCTACCACAGCGCCTCCCACAGGCACAGTGTCTAGCACAGTTACTCCATCAACAACCACAGACATAAGCCAAACGACAACTCCAGTTCCTCCTGGTATGTTACCTAATTTATAAATGTATTCATAAATTTATAAATATAAATTATGTAAATTATTAAGGACTTACTGAATAGCTGAAATTCTTACATGGTGTTATTTTGGTTCTTGTCTTATTTATTAAGGTGTGTGTGCTTCAAACCCATGTCTTGGTGGAAGCACCTGTGAAGAACGTGATGACCAGACTTACGTGTGCTTGTGTACGGCTGGTGAAGTTTATGGTCCTCAAGGTTGTCAAAATGGTGAGTATCTTAATGTAATGCAACAAGGAAATATTGTGTTTCTCATAACTAAGTGTAGAGAATTGTTCATCTAGACAATATGATAAATTACCTCAGTGTCTCCAAATTTTTAAACTGTTCATAAAACAGTTTCTATTCACAAATCAATAACCTCAGTATTTTTGGTGTCACTTTTCAATTTAAATATATGAAAGCAGTCCCAGCCCTCCACAAACACCGTTTATACACCACAACTATGTGGGCAGAACACTTGGGCACAAAATATTCAGTGAGCACTAAAAAAGGTATGCTTGTAAAAATTCATGATCACTATGTTAGCAATGACATGTTTAAAATAAATTCTGTAAAGAATATTAATACAGTATGAACATAACAAAAGGAACACATTTTGCAATAAATAGATATAAAGAGTCAGGGATGTGGAAGAGAAAACCGAAATATCCAAATAATGGTTTCCCTCCCATTTTGCTCAGAGCAGCTTTGAGCACCACATTTGGGAGGGTGACATAGAGGATATGAGAAGACAGTTTGCAATTGTTTTACTGCTGGACAAAAAACATGGCAAGGTATCATTTTACACAGTTATTTAAGACTGGAGCAACACGAATATTTGCTTTGAACAAATGAAACTGTGAAAAATGATAAATACAAAAGATACAAGTGATCCCTTTGTCATTTGTGTTGTTTTTTTTCCCTTAATTTATCTTTTGGCAAAAAAGAGGAGGTGATGTTTTTCGTTTTTGTCTTTTCTTTTGCCAAAATAAATAAATAACTTAAGGCATTATTTTAGGAATATGATCATTTGCATATCCTCCTCCCAATATTTTACACTTTCTGATGTTCAGCATATGTTCTCCATATTCATGAAGGCATAAATGTAAAATGGATTGTGCCTGCTATGGTGCTCATTTTGCAAACAATCTTCTTTGAGCCTGTGTGGTATGAGGTTTTTATACATGCAAACCTTTTAAAGATTCAGACCTCTTTCTTTCCTCTTTGAATATTATTTCAAAAACTATCATACCATATTTTAAGTAATTCTTCAAAATATTGAGGCGAAGTGCTTGCTAAAATTTTACGTGATCCTGTTGTAGCATGCAGAGCCAGAGACTCACTATTACCTTCTTCTCTGTTGTTAGACTGGTGGTTGATCCTTGTGATCGTTTCCTCTATACTTGGATGCCTGCTGTTCGCTTTGGTGATCACTCTGCTTGTGGCAGTAAAAAGGTAAGTTTGAATGCTATCCATTTATTTTTTTATTCACGTTTGTCTTGTTAGTTTCTAACCTTGTATTAGATTATGTTAAGTGTGCAAAGTCTTTTCAAAATTGGGTGATTTTGAAAATGAAATAGTGCTGGCTGTACAAAATCTAACTATAAACACAACACAGTAGAACAGACGAATTTGCAATTACTGTCTTTTTTTTTTTTTTTTTTACAGATTCAGGAAGAAACTCTTCAAGAACAAAGAGAAAGACGTTTGGAAACCCTATCACATCCCTACTTTTGCCCCGGGTCCACCATCCTACAGCAGCAGCAAAGGCATTTCTGGCTGGGTCAAAGAACCAGCGAACAGCCTGGCAAATTCTGCGGCCCCAAAAATCCCACGGGCCAAACTCAGTCCCAACTGGGACAGCAGGCCCAGCTCTGAGCTGACTCTGAGCAACAGCCGACAAAGCTTGATTCCTTCGGAGATGAACACGGTGAGTACACCTCTGCACGAGACGTCGTGAAGACAAACATCTGTTCTGTTCACTCAAATTATGATCTCTCTTCTTTCCTACTGCAGCAATTCAGCAACATCCAAGATGACAAGTTTCCATTCTCCCAGAGTCCATCCAGGAACATCAGCCCTTATGGCCAACTCCGAGCCAAAAACCCTTACACCACGACCCAAGGCCAGACTAACCCTTACTTAGTAATAACCTAAAAAAGCAAAGGGGACTTGAATCATTTCAGGGGATCCTTTACTGTATAATATATATGAAGTATATAATTACCAAGTCCAGAGTCACCCAACCTTTCATTTCTCTATGTTATCCAAGCATCATTTTTTGATGTTTATCCCCACTGAGTTTACAGATTAGGAGTTCTTACAGAGTATTTTTTTTGTTCATGTTTGATTTTACTAAAGTTTCTTTAACCATAATCTGGTAAATGACATGAGCTGAAAATTTCTCCAAAATTATTTATTTATTTATTTTTGGTCAATTTTAACCTTTCTATGCAAAAGTAAACAAAAAAAATCTTTCCTGTATACAAACAAATCTCCAAGGAATTCCAGCCCAGTCTGTAGAAAACCTGTAAAACATAATCAAACCATATTGTATTTGTTTAGCAAATTATTTACATATTTTGTTTCATTTAATGAATGAAAAACAATTTTAACTCTACACAACACATATCCCACTAACTACAGTTTTTAATATTTGTCTTACCTTTAGTTTTTTAGACAAATCCTTCTCTCTTAATTATTTTATTATTTTTGAACCACTTCTGTGTACTCCTTGGAAGAAGTTTATTATATCCTTTGTATAGAGTCGATGCAAATCAGAGAATCAAGATGTTCAGCACTTTAAAGTGTATTTTGAAAAGTGAACACTTTATATTGGACACTTTATATTTATTATATGATTAATTATTTGAGCAATGCTTGTATATTTATTCTTTTTTATTGTGTTGTGATATTTAAAGTATTTTTCCTCATGTCATAAGGTATTTAACTGAAAAGCTGTAAGTCAGAGAGAATACATCTCTGATAGAATTTTATATGCGAAAAATAAATGTTGTATTGGTGGTTTATGAGTTTCAAATGTTTCTTAAGGGCGATTTTCTACGATGGACAATTTATATTTTTAGTATTTATGCCTCTAATTCACAAAACTTAGATCAAAATGTATGTTTGAAAAACGTGTTTATTGCAATAACTCAATTCAGCAACACATTTAGATTAATTTCACATCCTGATGTTTTCCATTTTTAATTATGAGAATTTTCTATTTAGTTACAGCAAAAGAAAAAATGACATTAAAACACTTCAACCCAATGAATAACATTTTAATACAGAAATGTGGGATTAATAAAAGTGTAGATACTGACATGAAGCACTTCAAATATTTCTATTTCTAGTTGGAATATTTATATAATTAATTGTCATGATTTAATCTAATCTATTAAACATCAAGAAATCACAGTCCTGTGTTGTCGCATTATGTAATAATGTGAGAAATTCTGCATTCAAAAAAATCGTTTTATGTAATAAGTCGGCTTCTTACATAAAACTCCTTGAGCAAATTTTCTAAGTTTTTGTCTCATAATGTAATATGTAATGCTAAAATTGTAATGTTAAGAGTTAAGAGCTTGTGGTGAATGAGCAGAAGAAACAAATCTGATTTGAACTAGAAAAACATTGAAAAAATGTATTAATCATTGGACATCAAATAATTACAGACAAAATTATGTCAACAAAAAATGCAACTATTAATCAGGTAAATCAAATAGGTAGCTATTAGTATTTCAAAATTCCATGATACATCCTAGAATTAAATTCATTACCAAGTTTAGCATTAATTACCAATAAGCTTCTACACTGATTCATTCACAATATGTTGCACAAAAAGGATCAAGTCATTCCTTAACCCTTGTATGTAGAAATGGGGTCCAACCGACCCCACACTTGTATCGTAAAACTTGTATCATTTGCCATAGTCCTCTAAGTTTGCCTCAGTCCTCGCACACACAATGGTTAAAAATGCATTCAATGCTCTGTACCGAAAATAAGCTCAGGTATCACAGGCATTTCACTAACAATGCAACAAGCACTAACATAAAAAAGTCAAAACATCATAAAAAAAATAAATAAATACATATGTCAATGGCAGTTTACCCAATTTGTTAAGGATCCTTAAATGTTTATCTTAAAAAAATTACTTGTGCCATCTTGGATATTAAATAGTTTTTTCACAAACTTATCAAAAAGTTCCGTTTCGTGAACGTGGAAGTGGTATAAGAGACCAAATGGGACTTAAAATCATGTCCTAGAGACGTTCGGCAAGAGTCCAAGCAGCCTAAATACCAAGCAACTCACTGGCAATTCCACATTAAGTTTTCATCCAGTTCCAGAATGTGAAAGACAGACGTCTCCACTTGAGCAAAACACCCCCAGCAGCAGAAAGCAGAATCCAGCCCCAGAAGTGGCGTCTTCTTCTTCTTCTTTTTTATTATGGCGGATCGCAAGCAACTTTATGGTGCATACCGCCACCTACTGTACACGAGTGAGTAGCACATTTACTTTACATCTATTAAATTCTATTTTTTAATTCTGTATTCTGTATTCTGAAGATAAATAAATAGTGCTTTCCTTAATCTGTAAATATCCATTATGTTTTCTTCATTTTCCAATATTCCTTTAAGGTTCCATTCTTGTGCTGTCCTTCCAACCATTCTTCTCAATTCCTTCCTTTCAGGTTCAAGTCTTTTACAGTTCATCAATACATATTCTACATTTTCTTTCTCTCCACATCCTTCACATTTATCATTATTTTTTGTTCCTAATAGACATAACATGTCATTTGAATAGGTATGACCTACTATTAATCTGATCATTATTATTTCTTCTCTTCTGTTTCTCTCAGTAATATTTTTAATTAGTACTGACTTTTTTATTTTATATAATCTTCCTTTCTTGTCAACATTCCACCTTTGTTGCCATATTTCTATTTCTTTACTCTTGATAACAGATTTCCCTTCTACTGTGCTGAAGTGTGGGCCAGAGTATTTTTCTTTTATTAACCTAACTTAAATTCCTATATGTATAATGCTGTTTCCTTTAAAAATTTAATAACTATTTTATTTATCTTGTCATGTTGAATTAATATCTTTTTCACTTTTGATGTCTCCACATCATATTTCCTAATGTTTTGTTTCAATTTTTCTCAACTTACCCTATGCTTTTCACAATGAATTATTTCATCCTCCTCATCCTATTGATCCTTCTTGCAATGTCCTCCCTCTGTATGTTGTATAAATGCCTTCCTCGGTACTCAGTCTCTCCTGCCATTTTATATTCTTTTTATCTTTATTAATTACTTTCATTTCTGTTCTACTCTACTCAATAAAATATATGAATGTAATATTGGACCCTTAAGTTCAATTTCAGTTTCTTTGACTGCTTCTCTGGCCAACATATCCACCTTTTTATTACTCAACCCCATTTTGTGCTGGAACTCATGTACATTGAATATTTGTTTATTTGTTCATATTAAATAATCATTTAGAAGTTTTTGCATGTTAGTCACATTTCCTTGTTTCAGATCATCAAGCCTATTTAAATATCAGTCAGAGACAACACAAGTAAAAATGAAATGCAGTGTTTAAATTCAAGTCAGGCCCACATCACCCTGTGTGATTGCTTGTTAAAACATAACTTCACTGTGGTTCATCACACCTGAGTTCACTGCCTCCAGATGTACATAGTCATGATTGGTGCAACACCTGTTCTCAATCAAGACATCAGACCTGTTGAGGAGGTGATGTACACTAAAAGATCTACAAAAGCTTGACATCATGGTGAGATTCAAATAAATTTCCAAACAAATGAGAAAGAAAGTAACTGAGATCTCTCAGTGTGGAAAGGGTTACAAAGTCATTTTTGAAGCTTTGGGACTCCAGCAAAGCACAGTGGGAGCCGCTAAATGCCAAATGGTGAAAACAGGGCAGCAGTGAACCTTCCCAGGTTGATCAAAATTAAAGGCATTTTGCTATAGTTTCTGCTGCATTATGAAATAATGTTGTTACATTTTGTGTCATTTTAGGACACTCAGAAAGGTAGAGCTGTGATAATTAAGACTATCTTCTAATGATTCCACCAAATGGATCCATGGATCGGTTTAGTGTGCTGGACCTAAATTAGAGTCTTTTGATGCTTGTCATTAATTATTGTTTTTAACATTTAGAAACTGTTTTAATTAGATTTACAAACATATATTTATCTAGTCGTGACCCAACCTATCGTTTGTACGAACAATATGACTTACAAAAGCAGGAAAAATGTTTAGAAAATATCTTGACAATTTAGTGTGATACGTGGACGAATTTGAGTCATTATGTGATGGTGACATAACATCCTTTTTCCATCCACACCCAAGATGGCATTGAAAAGGAACAAGGAATGAAAAGTGCAAATTGGATCCAAGTTTTATAAAGGTGATTTTGTTTAACGAGCGGCTGGCAGTATAGCTACGCTTTAGGAACCATAAAAACCTTCACTTCTCTTTTAGCGTGCATCCTCAATCTCAGCAGTCAGTAATTTAGCTGAGTTGAGGCTGACTTCACTCAAATTTTATTTGAGTTTATCTCTTTACAGTGATTTGATAAAGGATATCTTTATATCAAAGATCAGATTGTACATAATCTGATTTTCCAAAATGTTTATGATAAATGCTGTAAGTGGGCCATAAAAAAAAAACCTTCAGAGACAGAGACTTATTACAAATAAATTATAATAAAGTATTCAGTGACTTGGGAAGGTATTTATATTTATGCTAGTGAATCCATCAAGCTAATTGAGGACATTTTTTTCCGAGCTTTACATCAAGTTGTAATGTTATTCTCTCATCAAAAACATACATGGAGTATTGCTTTGATTCTTTCATGCATATTTGAGAAATCCTTTAATGTCCCGTTGCAACCATTCGGCAATACCAATATTGAGCTGCGGAGTTACTGGATGATTCCATCCCATCATCGCTTTATGGCACTGCTCAGTTATGTGTAATTAAGTTAATCTGTCTAGAATTGTTGTAGCTTAAAGTTTTTACTGCTATTTTGCAACACCGTGACATACGTTTTTTTTTTTTTAAATGCAGTAATTTTATTTTAACTCCATAGTTTTCAACTTCACCTTTCTTATGGCCGCTCTCCTCACCAACTCCCTCCACGATGACAGCCTCGTAGCACAGGTAAAATCCATGCATGTGCAATTTTTATTTTTTTTTATAAGAAATTTAGCACTACATAATAGGAATATTTTAAGATTTACAACTTGTTGCCAGAAACACCCTATGAGGAGTAGTTACTGATTAAAACTACCACAACAGGAATGATTTCACACTCATCCTATGGTTTCAGGCTCTCAGGTGTTATCCACACAGTTCTTACAGTTTTCAGGCTTTTTATAGATATAACCTTCAGGTTTCTTTCTACAATGGCTAAAATATTCATCGTGATTTTCATCCTTTGGATTGCCGTTTGCACTGTTGCTTTCTATATATATTATCTTTAGATTACTTTATTTAAAAGTTATTGTGAAGGAACACATTTATGCACTGATTTATTTATACATATGAGGTTGAAAAATGTTTGCTTTTCCATTAAAGCAGAAACAAAAAGTGTTTGCTTTTCCATGAAAGCAGAAACAGCTGCGGTCTATACCTTTAGGATGACAACAACCACAGAAACTCCAACCACATCCAGAGCTCCTTTAACAACAACCACAACAGCTGCTACAACAACTACAGCAGCTCTAACCACAACAGCAGGTCCAATGACAACAACAGGAGCTCCAGGTATCTTAGCTACTTAATGTAGTCAAAGCTTAACGTAGCTTTATTAAAATAGCAGAAAATAAACTAACTTAACTGATGAAAATCTTACATGGTGTGTTTGTGGTCCTTGTCTTATTTATCAAGGTGTGTGTGCTTCAAGCCCATGTCTCAGTGGAAGCACCTGTGAAGAACGTGCTTGTGTCTGGCTGATGAGGTTTATGGTCCTCAAGGCTGTCGAAAGGGTGAGTGACTGAATGTGAACTAACAAGGAAATATGTTGTTTCTCTTGAATAAATGTTGAGAATTATGCATTATGGTAATATAGTAATTTTTCTCAGTTTCTTCTGAAGGACTTTTGGTATTTATGTTCTGCATTCAGTAAACAGACTGAATTAAAGCAGTAAGTTCAGTTTTTATTTTGTGTTTTTGGAGTAGCTTTGCCAATGCGGATCATGCAAAGTGGGTAGGGCACCAAAATATTAAGTTTATGAGAAATCATAAAATTGTGTGCATGTTGATAGATGTTTTGCATCAAGAGAAAAGAAAGAGCCAGATGATGGTTGGACGTAGTTCATACTCTGTGTCTCTGTGGTCCTCTTATTCTTTGCACTCTGGCAGCAATCACAGCAGCCTTGACCACCACTTGGTAGCTCAGAGCTGAAAATAAATATTTTACTGTTGTAGACAAAAAACAAATCTCTATCAGTTATTCACACTAACCTGCTTTGAACACATGAAAAACATGAAAGCTATACAAATGCAACAAGGACATGAGAAATGACCGAAAGTTCAGCCCATAACACCTGTCCTGCTTTGAAAATGATTTACATTGAACCACAGATTGAGTCTGGTAATATAAAATAATATGTAACTTAATGTCATGCAGGCTTTGTGAATATTTGTTTTTACAGTTCTTCTCAGTTGCTATGGTACATTTCCAAAATTACCATGAACATTTGCAAAACAGCCAGTACCTTTCTCATCAGAAACTCATTAGAAACTGCAAAACCTAGTTGATGATCTGCGAAAATGAGTTGCTTGATCAAAATGGATTGTTTATTCCTCAAAAGCCAGTATTGCTTTGCAAAATGTTATGTATAACTGTTGAAGCAAGGTCCTAAAAAGGCTGAGACTCACTGACACCTTCTCATGTCTTTTTTTTAGCCTGGTTGTTGACCATTATTATCATTTCGTCTATCTTTGGATGCCTGCTGGTCGCAGTATTGATCACGTTGCTAGTGATAGTGAAAAAGTAAGTTTTAATCCTGTTCATCTATTACCTTGGTGCTTTTTAACAATCACCTTTGTCTTGTTTTTTGTTTTTTTCTAAAGTTGCATTCTAACCTTTGTATTAAACTATAAGCTGTGTTAACTGTGAGTGGTCATTTTAAAGTTGGTCGGGTTTTTAAAGACACTAGAGCAAGGCAGACACTGTTGCACTACTCTTTGTTACTCTTTCTTTTCAGATTCAAGATGAAAAGATTCAAACCAAAGAAAAAGACATCGGGAAACCGTACCAAATCCCTCCGACTGTCAGGTCTCCACCATCCTATAATCCTATAGCAGCAACGGTTTTTCCGCCTGGATCTTAGAACCAACAAACAACCTGGCAAACTCTGGGATCCCACGAATCCCACGGGCCAAACTCGGCAGCAGGACCAACCTGGAGACGACTCCAAGCAACAGCAGACAAAGCTTGATTCCATCAGGGAGGAACTCGGCGGGTACACATCTACGTATGACACTGTGAAGAAAAAACATTTGCTTTATTAGCTCACAAATTATTTCTTTTTCTTTGCTGCAGCGATTCGGTGACAACCAAGATGACACGTTTTCTTCCAAGAATCGACCCAGGAACAACCCCTGCAAGCAGGTCTGATCCAGCAGAAACCTTCATGCCCAGAACCTTTACGCTCAGCTCAGAAGCGAGACCAACCCGGAACCAAACAGGAACATCTCATCTGGGATGTGTAGATATTGTTGTATCGCGTTCCTTTACTGCTTTTGCTTCTATTACTTAACTTCTATTCTCTCCTTTTATAAACTGTCATAAACCAGTGTGGCTTTCATCGTCAAAAATCAGGAAGGTTGTTTTATACTTCCTACATTATAAGTCACCAAGCCTCATGGTTCTGTATGCTAACTGAACAAAGACATTTAATTTAATTGATGTTTATTCCCACTGAGCAAAATCTCAGATGAGGAAATATTGTCCAATATTTTTTCATTTCTTCATTTATGGATTCACTAAAGATGTTCACAATGTGTTGCACAACAAGAACCAAGTTATTCTGCATTCAGTTCAGTTTGAACCAAAAAAAAAAAACCCAGGTATCATTGGCAGTTCACTAAAAATGCTATGATCATAGTGGCATACAGATGCAATCAGAAGCAAAGACACCAAGTGCTGCCGAATATATTAAACCCCTCTACCCTCCAAAAAACAAACAAATCTCTTTTTTTTAATAATAATAAAAAGATAAATTATTAGATGGTGTTTATCAGCTTCTACATCATCTTAAAACATAGCAAAAGTGAATAAAATGTTGAAATCCTACAATTAAGACGGCTAATAAGAATTTTTTCCCTTAAATGGACAGACACATACAAATACATGAAAATTACATACCATTTTCTATCAATCAATCAATCAATCAATCAAATTTTATTTGTATAGCACATTTCAGCAGCAAGGCATTTCAAAGTGCTTTACAGCATGTGACATTGAATAAACAGTAAGAAACAGAAAGAGATTTTGAAAAAAAAAGATCCAGATTTTTAGTCAAAACGCCATTTGACAAGGACTATAAACCACCAAAAAAAGAAAAAAGAGATCAGAGATTAATAAATAGATAAAAAAGTAAAGATAAAAACATTAAAAACATCAAAGACATCAAAACCCATACTCTAACCCTAATTTAGCCATAAGCAACTCTAAACGTGGGTTTTAAGTTGAGATTTAAAGGCACCCAGTGTTTCAGCTGTTTCACAGTTTTCTGGAAGTTTGTTCCAATTCATTATTATTAGGAAGTTATTTAATTGCTTAAAAACTGCTTTTTCAATAACTTTGCTGATGAATGGGAGGCTGGAGATCGACCTGTAATTCTGCAGCAGTGATTTGTCCAGATTGTTCTTTTTTATCAGAGGTTTGATAACTGCTGTTTTCAAAGCCTGGGGGAAAACACCTGAAGACAGCGATGAGTTTACTATTTGGATCAGATCATTAGCAACAACAGGCAGGACTTTCTTAAAGAAATGTGTGGGTAGGACATCCAGACAGCAGGAACTGGACCTTAATTGACTTATAATTTCCTCTAGGGTTTTATAATGAAGTAGTTGAAATTGGGTCATTTTTCCTGCATTTGGTTTGTTTGGGCACAGCATTGGTACTGGCTTTGGAGTGGATGTGCAGATTAATCCTCTGATCTTTTGAATTTTCTCTGAAAAGAAACTGGAAAACTTGTTGCAGGCAGCATTAGATTGAAGTTCATGTGGTCACGTCATAGGGGGGTTTGTGAGCCTGTCAACAATAGCAAATAAAGCTTGAGCATTGTTAAGATTTTTGTTTATGACATCTGCAAAGAAAGCCTCTCTTGCATGTTTTAGTGTTGTGTGATAGTTACGTTATCTTTCTTTGTAGATGTCACGATAAAAACGCAGTTGAGTTTTACGTCATTTCCGTTAAGCCCTACGGCAGAGTTGTCTTGCAGATTGAACTGTTTGTGCATTTCTCCATGGAGATTTCTTCCTACCTGTCACAACTTTCACTTTAATGGGGGCAATGTAATCAATGATATCTGAAAGTTTGCACTGAAAATCATCTACCAACTTATCTACGTCATTATAGATTAAGGGCGAGGAAGAAGAGTAGATTTGATTAAATGTTTCTGCTGTGTTTTCTGTGAAAGTACGTTTTGTGATAGTAGCTGTTTGTCCAAGTGGGTTAACGGATAAAGAACTGTCAAAGATAACAGCAAAGTGGTCCAACAGGGTGACATCATTTACAGAAACATTGGAAATATTCACACCCTTACTGATAACCAGGTCCAGTGTGTGTCCATGAGTGTGTGTTGCTTGTTTGACACGTTGTGTTAGACCAAAACTCTCTAATATATTAAGGAGATTTTTTGCCCCTCGGTCTAGGGGGTTGTAAACATGAATGTTGAAATCACCGACGATTATTAAACAATCATAATCAATGCATATGAGAGATAGAAGTTCATTCAAGTCCGTAAAGAAATTTTCCTCATATGTTGGGGTTTTGTATAAAGTTAGTGTCAAAGTTTGTTTGTGGCCTTTTACCTCAATTCCAAGATACTCAAAAGACATGAAATGACCCAAAGAGATTTTACTCTTTGGGTAAAATCTCAAAGATTTTACCCAAAATCTTTGAGATTTTGGGTAAATCTTTGAGATTTGGGTAAATTATTATTAAATATTGAAGCCACGCCTCCTCCTTTTTTGTGTTTTCTATTCTCACTTAAAAAATGGTATGTAGGAGGCGCTGATTCAATTAGTACAATTGCTTCATTATTGTCATTCAGCCATGTTTCTGTCAGAAATCAAACATCAATATTATGCTCGGTGATGAAATCATTAATTAATAGAGCTTTAGCACAGAGAGATCTGCTGTTTAAAAGAGCCAGTTTGTGCGACTTGGAGGCTGAAAGTTCTTCAGTCTGAGGTTCCTTTAGGCAGGGGATCAGTCTGAGGTTTGAATTGAGACCGCTGCTTTTTGTATTTCTGTTTTTGTAACTTTTCTTGTAGTGATCCAGACAGGTAATGTCCTGCTATGCGGTGCCGGGGGGCCTGACACATTCTGGAGGAAGACGGGTGTAAGGATAATATCTGGACCCCGGTCTCAGACCTCAGAAGCGCAGAATGCTGGATCCAAGGTGAAAATGACAATTATTTAATTATTTTTTCCAAATAGGGCCTTTATTTTTGTATTTAATGTTTGTATCCCAGTTGCCTTTTTGGGGTAAAAAAAAAATTGTGTATGTGTCATGTAAATATTTTTAAACATTCTAAATAATGAAGTAGTTAAATGTTATTTTCTGCATTGCAAAGTAAAAAAAAAGTGCCACAAAATAAATGAATTTGAGTAAAGAATCAATTGTAGATCAGTTGAGTTCATATTTTTATAGAGCAGAAATTTACAACAAATATTTACAACAAAATTGGTAAAACGTTTTTTATTAAAGGAAACCTATGTGATCGAGTCAAATAATTGTCAATAGATATTTACTCGTGTCTTTGACTTTATATCGATCGTTCATGTAGTGACAACGGAGAGGAACAAACTCCAGTTTAAAAGAAAAAAAAAGTCTTGCAAAACCTGAACATAGCTCAATGTTAGCAACAATCTGCCATGACTGACTGGGGGTTTGAGAAGACAGAACATACACATGTGTAAAAACTGAAAACACACAGACAGACACTGGTCCGGGAGTATTTTCTATGTTGATGCAGTGCAAAGAGTTTATGACAATAGAAACTGTTTTAGTATCTTCGTTCAGCAGATAAAGACAGTTAAACAGATAAGCTCTTATCCAGTTCTCGACTTCACAGGATGAAAGCAAGTACACTATTAGTCACAGAAAAAGCTCAGTCGCAGATGTGACTAGAGAGAGCAGGGAAGGTTTCGAGTGGAGTGGAGAGCTCATTAGGTGTGCAGTAAATCTTTGTGTTGTAGTAATAAACTGGTGCTCAAATGCTAGTTTCCTCCAACTGTTGAGAAGAAATATAATACAAAAGCTTATGTCCTCTCTATTCTTGTCCTTTTATGTAATAATTTGCAATCCTCTTTCTGCGCCAGAGCTACCAGTAAAAAATTAATTGCTACTGCTATCATACTCTGGCCCACTCCATTCAGTTTGTCTTCTTTATCTTTATCACAGATTCCCACTGAATCTGAGCCATCACAATGCCTTTTCTTTTTCTTGGACTGAAAATACTCAGACATTGCCTGAATATCTATAGTTACAGCATAAAGTTAAATAATCCATATTTGAGGCTAAAATAAAGCTTAGATATTATCTTAGTATTGAACATCTGTAAACACTCCAAATAAAATAAATTCTGATGTTATTTTCTTGCAGTAACCAAACTGCCATTGAGAGTACATTACTCTGTAACATATACACATTATTTCATGTAAGAATGAATTTAAAGTTGAAAAAACTTAATTGAAAATGTTTCTTCTACCTGAAAATGTTAAGAATATTTATTTCTGTTTTTTTTTTAATTATTTTATTTTATTCTTTAAAATACACAACTTTATAGTTTGTCTAAATTTAGTTCGAATTTGTGATCATTTACTCAGAGCTTAAGGTCTGAGTAAATGATCACTGCAAAGTTTCGTTTCACGTGAAGTAAAACTGGTTTCCTCGGGTAGCTGCTCCTGATTTTACTATAGGTATCATACTGAATGTTATCTCGCCATCTTTCAAACGACAATAAAACATGGCAGCTAATGAGCCATGCAGTTCCTGAACAGCTTTGTTAAACATTACTCAGGAGGTAAAACGCTACAATAAGAAAATTATAGTGAATTTAATAAAATGGGTGCATTTGGGGTAAATGACATGTACATTTACATATCATTAGCATTAAATGTTGTAGGGCCACAACATTTAATGCTAACATTCCAGTCTGCTTTCATTTTTGTGTAGAAGCTGTGCTCACTATTGCTTTCTCTTTATTGTCACAATAGAGCAAATAGAGCAAAGTCGGGGATGACAGAATATCTAAAGCCTTGTTCTTGATTAACAAAACCTTTTTTTAACTTTATCTTTATTTCCCAGAAAGGGC
>NW_006801206.1:17594-18053 GCF_000485575.1 Poecilia formosa | reverse complement strand
CACTGACTATAACACAAAGTTTGCAGCCTTCACTTCACTCCGGATCAGCCTAAAACTACCGGGGATACGGATGGTAAATAAAGGCGCCTCCCTGAGTTATTTCCATGGAATCACTTCTATATTCAGCCTGAAAGAGTTTATGGGAACGAGAGAGCAGACCAGAGCCAGACAGCCGAGCAACTGATCCGCCTGTACATACTGCTGTAAACACCGTCCTATTTGAGGTCTTCACAAGAAACATGCAAAGGTAATAAAACGAAATAACACGGAGACATGAAGCAACACGGTCATATTTCTCTAAAAGCAGCAACTTTGAACCTGACAGCTGAACCAGATCTCTGACACCAGAGCTGCGCTACTGTTAAACTATGAGGCTTGTTGTGCTTCGTCAGGGTTCGGAAGTAAAAAGTCCGAACCGTAACCTCCCCGTTAGTCTGTGACACTAACGACAATAAACAC
>NW_006801206.1:4409-16594 GCF_000485575.1 Poecilia formosa | reverse complement strand
GAGGGCTCCATAGACAACATTTCACAAGTAAGATGGACATATTATTGTGTATATTTTGTGATTAGAATATTACTTTACTGTATTTATGTCCACTGGCGAGATACCAGCTAATATTAGCTACAGTGCTTGGTGTAATAGGGGTTCAGCCCCGCTATGAAGGCTAACTGAGATTCCGTAAATCTAAAAAAATGATTATTCTCTAACATTGACTTAGATTATCTGACACAAAAGCCTACATTAGAAATGAAAACATATTATAAAACATATTATGTTATAACATTCACCAGCAAAGTTTACACAGGCGGTAAAGACTATTATTTATATGTAATTCTTTCACTCTGTCAAAAGTAACATACATCCCAAATCTTCTGTTTTTGTTTTGAAGGTTTTCTAAAGGCACGATGTGAGGAAGAAGTAGGAAATATCTTCAGAGAGACGAAGCTGAAGTTGGTTTCCAATTCCAGCTGCCATTAGCTAAAGGGCGATTCCACTTAATTTTTCACTATTTTCCGCATCTTTAATCAACTCTAGTTTAAAAACTACTACACCTAGAGACTTGAAACCTGAACTAGATTATTCTGCTCTAATATCAGAATATTTAAAACCATGTTTGGGATTTGTGAAACTTTCTCCTGATTTGTAAAAACTCAATAAAGTTAGATTTTCACCATTTTTGGCACCTCTTTCATTACTACAACTGCTCTAATTAAAAAACTACAACTCCTAGACTCTTCAAACCTGGAATAGATTATTCTCCCCTTCAAGCTGGATATTTAAAACCATCTTTGGGATTTATGAAACTTTTTCTGATTTGTGAAAACTCAATAAAGTTAGATTTTCACCATTTTTGGCACCTATTTCATTACTAGAACTGCTCTAATTAAAAAACTACAACTCCTAGACTCTTCAAACCTGGACTAGATTATTATTCTCTAATAGCAGAATATTTAGAATCATGTTTGGGATTTGTGAAACTTTTTCTGATTTGTGAAACTTCAACAAAGGTTGATTTTACCACTTTTTTTATCTGGATCACACTAGAACTGATCTAATTCCAAATCTACAACACCTAGACACTTCAAACCTGGATCAGATTATTTTCAATTAATAGCAGAATATGTAAAACCATGTTTGTGATTTGTGAAGCTTTGTTCTGATTTGTGAAACTTCCAAAAAGTGCGATAGCACAACTTTTTTTTTTATCTCGGTCACACGAGAACTGCTCTAATTCCAAATCTACAACACCTAGACTCTTCAAACTTGGACTAATTTATTCTTCTCTAATAGTAGAATATTTAGAATCATTTTTCTGATTTGTGAAACTTCACTTAACAGACCCCTGCAAAAGATCTTTCCTTCCAACAGCCATCACCATCTACAATAACTCTTTGAAGAATTAATTAGTTACACCAACATTTTATTTCCCATTGGGATTAATAAAGTGGTTTTGAATTAAAATTGAATTTAAAAAAAAAAACTGCATGGAACATGTATGAATAGTAATCTAATCACATAAAGGTTTCACAAATTTCAAACATGGATTAAAATATTCTGCTATTAGAGCACAACAATATAGACCAGGTTTGTAGAGTCTAGGTGTTGTACTTTTGGAGCTGGAGTGACAAATATCCAAAAAATGTCCAAAATCAGCCTTTATTGAAGTTTCACAAATCAGAAAAAGGTTTCAGAAATCACAAACATGGTTTTAAATATTCTGCTATTAATTGAAAATAATCTGATCCAGGTTTGAAGTGTCTAGGTGTTGCAGATTTGGAATTAGACCAGTTCTAGTGTGATCCAGATGCAAAAAAGTGGTAAAATCAACCTTTATTGAAGTTTCACAAATCAGAAAAAAGTTTCACGAATCACAAACGTGGTTATAAATATTCTGCTATTATAGCAGAATAATCTAGTCCCGGTTTGAAGAGTCTAGGTGTTGTAGTTTTTTAATTAGAGCAGTTTTAGTGTGACCCAGATGCCAAAAAATAGTGATTATCGAACTTTATTGAGTTTTCACAAATCAGGAAAAGGTTTCACAAATCCCAAACCAGGTTTTAAATATTCAGCTTGAAGGGGAGAATAATCCAGTCCAAGTTTCAAGTGTCTAGGTGTAGTAGTTTTTTAATTAGAGCAGTTCGAGTAATGAAAGAGGTGCCAAAAATAGTGATTATCGAAATTTATTGAGGAAATCAGGAAAAGGTTTCACAAATCCCAAACATGGTTATAAATATTCTGCTATTAGAGCAGAATAATCTAGTCCAGGTTTCAAGTCTCTAGGTGTAGTAGTTTTTAAACTAGAGTTGATTAAAGATGCGGAAAGTAGTGAAAAATTAAGTGGAATTGCCCTTTAGCTATTGGAAGCTGGAATTGGAAACCAACTTCAGCTTCTTTTCAGAGAGACGGATTCACTGCACAGCACGGATGAATCTCACATCGGATTTTGGACTCAATCTCTGCTGCTGAATCACTCTGAAGCTAGAAGTCGTCGGCTGAAAAACATATACATATATCTATATATATGTATGCATATACATACATACATATAAACATATATCCAATATATATTATTCAGTATTAATCATTATTTATTTGTCATTATTAATATTTTTTTATTTGTGTTTGTATAGTTATATAAATATGTATTGATATTACTAAATAATTTATTAAATAAATTATGAACGGCTGTGTGCTTTGTAATATGCTCATCATACATCAATATCAGAATATTCCATTCCTATGTTTAAGCCACTAAGCATATTTAAATATGCTGAACTACGTATTAAAAACATACTTAAAAAATACAATTGTTTATAAATGTAGCTTTGATAGATGTTTGAATATGGTTTACAGTAACAAAAAAGTGTATGATCAATTAAATGCGCTGATACGTCATTGTGCCTGCTAAACACATAACGTTGAGTGGAGTGGTGGACCGCTCCAAGATGGCCGCCCTAAATCTCGTCAGCGACAATAGGCGAGAGCGGTCCATGACGCTTCTATTCTTATAGTATGTCTATGCTTCTACGGGCGAAAATGAAGTCAGCGGCTGCTTACCGTAGTTGCTAGACCTGTCGTGGCTCAATATTGGTCCATATATAAAGGCGCACCGGATTATAAGGTGCACTGTCAGCTTTTGAGGATATTGAAGGTTTTTAGGTGCACCTTATAGTGCGGAAAATACAGTAGATGAAATACAACAAGCAGTTTTTGAGTTAGGGTTTGCTTTATCAAAGAAAAAAAGAGGTCTATCTACACCAACCTGAGCCAGGGGTAAAATAAATACCCCTGATGGTAAATCATGACTTAGCTGTCCAGTGTTTGGATGGAAAAGCTCAGTTTCACTATAAGAACCTGTTTAACAACATGAAGTAGGTACAAAGATGTCAACAAGCAACACATCATATGTATATATCTTTAAACCTACTTCATGTTGTCAGACAGGTTGCTATAGTGAAAAGCTCAGCGCTTTTTTGTGTTTTAGTGACCAATCTGTTGTGTGCACTTCATTATTTTTAAACACTGTTGACACTTTACACAGCTCTCAGAACGTGATAAGGAGCAAACAATTACCGTCCCTATACGTTCCCTAAAGGAGCATGCATTAAAGCAGTTCCTGCAGTTTCTACCCACAAACCTGGAACTCAGGTGAAGATTGATGACTTACTAGATGGCGGTGCAGCCATATTTGGGTTTGTTGATTGTTTGCATTGTGATAAGGGTTGAAATTCAGCTGAAAAGGAGTGCAAGTTTGTGTTCATGCAGCAATGCCGCGGCAGTGACAACGAAGGGGAGGAAAAGACAACATGATTGAGTGGGACATTTTGTCTGCCACAGTTGGGAGTAGGGGCTGAGATTGTGTGTGTGTGAGTATGTGTGTGTCCACAGGGTATACCAATGCCTGAGTCACCCTCGACCTATTCTTTACTTCTGTATTGGTATTCTAAAGCAGCCACCCGTCCCAACCTGAGCAGAGCGATGCAGGCTGCTGGGATTCACCTTCCTGCAGCATTAAGAAGGAAAACACAATGGTTCACGGTCATGTTTGGTGTATTTTATTGAAATGTTCTGCATTAAATCTACATATGGCATTTTGCATGTCTGTTTTTGTTTTAAAAATAATCTTTCTCTATGGTCTGTTTTTCACATTTCCAGTTTTATTTGTATTTTTTTTTTCTGTCCTTAGAATCTACTAAGGACAGATTCCCCCTAACCCTAACTAGAGACACAAACAATTACCCAAGTTTCAATTAAGTGTTGATTAATGTTATAGAAAATTAAAATAGAATAACTAATAAAGTCTACCTAAACCTTTTTCAGGTTAAGTGGCGCCCTCCAAAAGAGGGCACCGCTAGCCTTCTTAATGTGGAAACAAAAATAAAGGTGGCGGGGCCATACCAGAACAGGAGAGAAATGGTACATTCAGAGTCCATTGTGGGATGCAAAATGCACTGTTTTAAAATATAAACATACCATATAGAATGACATGGTCTTTTTAAATTTCGCATATTAGAAAATGTTTACCCTTGTGTTAAAAAGACGGTCATTCATCTTAATACAAGAGAAAACTTGTTAAGAAAATGGCTGCTTATCAGTTACTCATCAGTTTATCAATAAGATCAATGAACTTTAGACTGACTCAGTATTACCTTATATCTGTATTTCTAACTCAACATAATTTTAATTGTGCTTCATTTCAGTTTTCTGTTTTTAAAATTGATGAAGTTTTCATTAGTACAGCAAAACAGAAATCCTTTATCGATCCTTTATTCATGCATTTTGACACATAAGTTATGTTGTTTTTAATCTGATCTTGACTTACCTTTATAAACTATGTTTGCTTGCCAAGTTTTGGATGTTAGCAAAGGAATCATGTTCCAAAGCAGACCTAAAATATACATAAAATGGGTTGGTGCCTAGTCAAGCACAAACCAAAAATCTGAACTTTTCCAGTCACTGAAAAATCATTATGATTGCAGAAAAGGTGACTGGTCAATCACAAAAACATGTCAGTAATATTTCTGAACCTGAAGTGCTTAAAAAGGCCAAACAGACATCTACTGATGCCTCTCAGACAGTTTATGTACATTTCTTTTGGACACTAAAATGATTTGCTCATCTCTCCAAATCATTGAACACAGGTGTTCCAATCTGTCCGGGAACCACAATCCATACTGCTAAATTTGTGCTTTGGCTAAAATAAATACACCCTTGAGGATATTTTTTTTATTCCTTTTTTCTTTTTGTATCTCAACTTGACTCTTCTGTGAGTAATACGCCCAACTGTTAAATTTTAGTTATACTAATTGCACTAATTGCTGACATTATATGTTGACAGTTGTCCACCCCATAATCATATTGTCTGTATTTTAAATCAGTAGTGAAAGCCACTGCTCTTTAATAAACATAATATAATATTGCCTCTGCTGCTCATGAATAATTAATCACTATTCACAGCAGGAACACTGGACAAAAACGGTATAGTTTCAGCGCTGTTTTTACATATTTGTTTTTTAATTGTTATAGAAAATTAGAATTGACTAATATTGGTTTTGGCAGATCAAAGCTATTCTAAAATAGGAGCCTGCTGTACATGCTCTGAATAACTCAGAGCATGTTTATTTACATTAGCATGTCAGCAAAAATAATCAGGTAAAATAATAGTGAAATATTTTAAAGGGGCAACATTATGTATTGTCCAGTGACATAATGCCATTTTATTGAACAATCAAGTAACTGTGTTACCTTCAGTTATAAAAATGCGACACATATCAAATATGACATAAAATAACTTTGACTTAGTAATTTGACACCTTGAATTTGGCCTCTGTCTCTTAAAGAAGCTCCTGTTCTTTCCAACTCTAAGTGAAATGCTACTGTGTGTAGTTCAGTGTTACACACTTTTAATGTGATTGGTGAAGTGTTTTACAAAAGGTTTGTTTCTCAGGAGCAGTGTTTGTGTTTGTGGGATTATTATTGCTATTTCACACAGTCACAGCCATGCAGTTACCTAAAACATAAGTCATAAATTCTAATTGTGACTTTTATTGTTATCACAATACTACCACAAAATATGAAAAAAAAAATTCAGTCCACATCATCCACTCCTACTCCTCATTATGTGTGCTACATAAGCATTTGGGTGGGTTCCTGTTTTCTAAATGAGGTGAAAGCTAAGGGTCGAAATCACATGCGTATGTCAACTACAGCACCATCTAGTGCCCTGGCATGACAACTCAGCAAATTTAAGTTGCCTTGGTGGTGCTTTCTAAATGTGAGACGTTTCCCCAATCAACATCCAAAAATATTGGCAGTTTCCAGGCAGAGATCTTGTATAAATTTAGCAAAACTTATTAAAAAGTGTGAGTGTTAAATCACTGATACAAGAGCGAGTGTTAAAACACCCCATGAGCGTGACACCCAAATACAGCACCCTTTACTTACTCTCTTTACTTACACTCTGGCTTAAGTTTGGTATGAAATGGCAAAACATCATTTCATATAAAGGAGAGACCATAAGCCTTAGCCTCTGTTGGAGCAGCCTGAATGAACAGCCAACATGTCTCTCAAGAAAACATTCGTTTTTTAAATGTTCAGAAATCTTTGTGCTTCTTCTAACTTAGTTGAAAAGTGATAAAAACTTTGGATAAAATGTTACTGTGTGAAAAATAAAGACTGTTCTCAATGCAACCTGATAGGGCAAAACCAATTGGACAAAAGTCAGTCTGCAATTGATGAAGTTAACTCTAAGTTCTAAGCCAGATTATTTTCAGATTCTTTCATGCTTTTGGACTTTGGATAGAATAAAAAACATATTTTTCATCCACACATTAAGTCCAAAGCATAGCCTTACTGGTATGTGGTTGCTTCATTGAGTTTATACAAGGTTGCTAGCTAGCCAAAGTAAAAAAGACAGCAACTGCCTTCAAGACAAAACAATACTGAAAGTAGGACACACTTCACCAGTACAAGCACAAGGACTTTGTTTTTTCTAGAATGAGTAGTTATGATTTCTAGACCACTGAAGTCCAGTGACGTACCCGTGCGTTTGATTGTTTGGAATTGTGGCTTTCAAAGAGAAGTGGACATGAACCAATGGTTTATTTAATGGTGTTTGAGGAGAAACAAAGCTGATTTTTCTTCTAAGCGGTGCCACTTAAACACCAGAATCAAAGGGATTATAAGATGAAAGGGACTGAATGCCTTTGTGTCAAATTAAGCAACAAGCATGAATACAGTGTTTACACATGGGTCCTGTCAGAGGAAGATGGCTCTCAAAAAACACTTCACTGAAACACTGACACCTCACATAGATTTTAATTTGTTCAACTATACATTGGTAATGCTTCACATGGATGATATGTAAACTCTAAATAGCAATTTAGATTTTATATGCATCAATTTAAAGCAAATGAATCTTAAAATGCTTATCTGATAAATATCTAACGAAGCCGTAAATTACAGACACTCAGTAGATGCAGGTTGCTTACATAGTTAAATTAATATTTATTTATATTTGTTGTAGACTGTATTTGAATGTTGATCTCCAATTGATGTTGATGTCCTCTTTCAATCTCCAATTGAAAGAGGACATCAACATCTATCTCAACATGTCTTTTTCAATATTTCTACAATAGTGCCTTGGGATTAGCTCAGAGACCAGTATCAGCCCAATATTGATCATTAATCATTAATCAGTTCAGTAACTGGATTCTGAATGGATTTAGCCACTGCTGGGACAGTAGTCCTGATTCTGACTGTAATACCGTTACCATCGCTGTACCAGGAGTCACCGATCAGCTATATCACAGTCACAGCCATGCAACTGCCTAAAAATAAGTTATAAATTCTAAGGGCTAAGGTTAGGGTTAGGGGGTTAGTTATAACATACATTTCAGCAAATTGTATTTGTAATCATAAAAACACGAAAAAGATCAGAAAGATGTTGATCAGAAAAAACTTACCAAAGGTAGACCTGCTGTATTCCTGTTGCCAGGATTTTGGCAGTGGAAGTGTCACAGACCTAATTAATTCAAAATGTTTTGCTCATTATATACATGACTGTGTTGTATTTATTGCAATTATTTTTAATGACATAAACTTTCAGATTCCATCCATTAACACAGATTTCATTTATGTAAATCTCCGGCACATGTACAGCTAAGCCTGAACTAAATATTCAAATGGACGTTAGATAATTTAAAATGGTGATTTACCCAAAAAGTTGGTTTCTGATAGGAAATAAGAGGCACCTATCAAAAAATAATAAAACAATGTGAAAGGGGCATTGGTTTTCTACATCCTAACATTTTATTATGAAAAACTGAATATTTAAAATGATTTACACCCTTCTCAGAAATCCAAACCCTTCTTAAAATTACCAATTCAAATTAAAAAATATTTTATTTATACCAAAGGGATATTAAATGTTGTAACTTATATTAGTTGAAATTCTTCAGAGTAGTAGTAGTAGCTTGCATGTCTCCACGTGTTTATTGAACATTTATCTTTCACAAAAAAACATGACTGTCAGGTTAATTGGTCTCTCTAAATTCTCCCTGAGTGTGTGTGCATGATTGTTTGTCCTGTCTGTCTCTGTATTGCCCTGCGACAGACTGGCGACCTGTCCAGGGTGACCCCGCCTCTCACCCAGAACGTTAGCTGGAGATAGGCACCAGCACCCCTCCTGACCCCACTAGGGACAAGGGCGTACAGAAAATGGATGGATGGATAACTTTCACACTGAGCTCCAACATGCACTGAGTCTTTAACATTTTAGAGAATTTTTTTGTCCTTTTTAAATATTCTCCCATAGGGTAATGCTCAAATTGCATCTCATTGTTTGGATTATGTTTCCAATGTGTGTTAAACCACTACGTAACTGAACAAGCAAGTTCGGAGCCATTTATTGGATCCAATGAAATCCAAATATACAAGTGTGTGTGGCAGTGTTTCCTCTAAATCCTTTTCTCGCTCTATCCCTGGGCATTGGTTTGGGTCCAGTCCCAAGTTTCCTGTGTCTTGCTCTACATCTTGTTTATTTTTTTTTTTTAGTGTTTTCCCTGGTTACCAAGCGTGCACAGTGTGAGATAAATGTGCTTGTTTCCCTCGGCAATGTGTTTTCCAGACAAAGGAAGCAAGAGTCAAGCATGAGCAGCTTGTTCACACAGATTTAAAGAGAGAGAGAGGAAAAAAGCGTGCATTCAGACAAACTCACTTGGGTTTGCATACATACTATAATGAGTATGTTCTTAGTAAAAATGTCAAGAAACTGAAGGAAAATTGCTCTGAAAAATCACATGTTGGGAACTGGATTGAATGAGCTCTGAAGGAGAAAACAGGTGGCGGCTGTCCACAATGTTTGTATTTAAACTTAAACTTTTTAATAGTACCTTTCGCTTTAAACACGGGCGTTTGATCTGCAATGATTTCAAATGCTGCGAAACATCATAGTAGAGACTCAAAAGGAACAATGCCATAGGTTAAAAAAAGAAATTAGCTATGGTTTGTTCTACAGTCACAACAAACATCACTCTCACAAGCAGACCCCAAACACTTCTGTTTTTTATATTTTGTTGTTTGAGACAGCTACTATATAACAACTATGACACTCTGTTCTAGGTTTTTACAACATGGGAACCATAAAATGCTCTCACACTGTTTGGTACTTTGCCACCTACTATATGTTGGGATACTAAGGCAAGATTTTTGTAATGCAAAGAAACATCTATGGTGTCTATGTGCCACTTTTGATGTTTCACTGTTTTGTATATTGAAGATGTAACATTTTGATGTGCCACTTTGCCAGAATGGAGTAATTTCTTGTCATGATGACCATTTATGATCCTTTAAAAAAGTCACATACACTTTCAGCTGCCCTGCTGCAATGTGTGCCCAATACCTTGAGTTTTATTCATATTGAAATAACGGCCAACTAGCCTCAAAGCAGTTCTTTGAATTCAGCTGAAATCAAAGAACAGAGACATGTTCTTTTACTGGAGGTCATCATGAGAGATACCTTCAGTCCTCTGCTTTGGGCATAACCTCATTGATGACCCACAGAAGGCGCTCTATACTTCTATGAACTGCTTCAGTGGAAGCTGGAGGTTTGATGAAGCCAACAGAACCACTTTATCTAAGAGTCGATCAGGAAACCACCAAAACGGATCCCAGTAAATTTTTGACCACACCTTGAAATACAAGGTCAATTTCAAGGCGTGGTCTTGAAATTGACCACGCCTTGGTCAATTTCATAAGGTTATGAACCTTTATGAACCTTAATAAAGGTTCATAACCTTTATGAACCTTTCCGTTTATAAAGAATCTGACAAAAGGCAACTCTCACTGTAAATGGATCTGATTCACAGTGGTCATACAGAGACCATACAGAGTCACAAACCCAATCTAAAGTTAGATAAACCTGAGAAAGGGGCCCAACAACAGTATATTAACACAATTCCTGAACCAAGACTAAATTAAATAAAAATAAGAAAACCAAGGCCAGTAGTACCATATTTTCCAGATTATAATTCACTCTGGAGTATAAGCCAATCAGTCAAAAGTGCCCCAGGAAGAGGAAACAAATGTACAGTCACATTTATTTATAAATGATAAAACATGAGTGGTTCCTTGTGTGTGTCATGATATCATCCATGTTGATATATTATTCAGAGACTTTGTGTTCAGTTTTCTGTTTTTCAACAAACTTACAGAAACTGTCACCCTTGGGTTTTAAGTCAGCCGGCACAAATCTGATAGAGTGTTGCATGAAGCACCAACACCTAGAAGGCCCACCTGCAAAGTTATTCATATTCATTTCCTTGGCAACTGCGTGAGCTCAGAGATGTAGCTTGTCTCTCCTAGAATCATGTCCTTAAAGCACTGTCTGTGGATTCGCCCTCCAGCTCTGGCCGTCCTGGTTTCAGCTCCCATTACACATGGAGACCGATGGATTGATCGATTAATAACAGTGTTGATTTTGTTAAATAAAGAAGTTAGTGCACAGTTTCAAAGCATTTACTTTAACCCCTTCATATCTGAATTTTTTCTAGTGGACCAAAACATTTTTACTCAGCTGATTTTTACTCCTCTTAAGCTTAGAAATAAAGGGAAAAAGAGACATTTTTCCTATCTCATGTTTTAATATGTTTTTGCATCATAATCGAATAAATGAGTGTAGAATGTCTTGAAAACTTCTATGCTTTTCCCCATAGAGTTTCATGTAATATCTAATTAGGCATGATCTCAACCTTTTAAAATGGATGTCTGCTTTTTTGTTTATCAGTGTGCATGTCTGAATAGAGAATATATAATACAAAATGTAGTTTTGACTTTAGTAATGTGTCATTGAACTTTCAAATCCATTGGTATGTTATTATTTGTAGTAATGTAAAATGATTACACAGTTACCAAACCGTTGACAAAGCATCAGCTTGCTTGGTATTTTCATGTAATCTCTCATTTTTCATGAATACCCTTGAAGCAGTTTCAGTGTGGAACATAGCACAGTTGGATTTTACTTGTGTTACAGTAGAAATGTGTTTTTCCTGTGTATTATGGCCTCTTGCATCTGGTGAGCACTGACATTTTCCCAGATTTTTGTGTGGCACAGACTGGCAATTTCATCTAGCAGGACAACACCACCCATTGATTCACTGTATAGCTTGAACATCTCTGGATGAGACACTTTTGAAAAACTAGGACTACTTTACTTCTCAATTTACCATCTAATTCCTATTCTCACATGGCTTTTTTCCTATATCCAAGCACTCAAGATCACATATCTCTTGATGTACAGTCAGTTCAAGAAAGTGTGGGAGGTTATATTTCATCACTGAAAAAATAAAATAACATAAAATCATTAAATCACAAAATGGCTATGAAATGCATGCTTCTTTCTTTGCACGATAACACTGAATAATTAGGCGTTGTACAACATACACAAACTCCTAATGTCCATTTAAAAAAATCCTACAATTTCATGATAGAAAAAAAAAAATCATTTTACCGTCAAATACTATGACTGGAAATACTTAAGATTATAATGAGAGAAATTTTTTAGGCTGCTATGAGCATGAATTAATATTTTTGATGGAAAACAGATGCTTACTTATCATCGTCTCTTGTTTCATACACATGCTTGTCTTGTTTGACAACCTAACCCTCCTCTACATGGATGACATCAAGCT